>NW_027513234.1:0-240518 GCF_048772815.1 Callospermophilus lateralis
TAGGCCCCGGGTGGATTTCCACAGAGGCCTGGGAATCTCAGCAAGGATATCACATGATTTTATTCTTAAGAAATGGCAGCCATAGTTGAGAGTCAAAACACACATGGACCTCACATTGTAGACCTCAATGGGCCTGGCCTAATGTGACCTTTTGTCCACTCTTTGGGAAGCCATGCCTGTGAGAGTTCTCCAGAGATTTCATTGAAATGAGCTTCCTCACCATTTAATGTTTGCTGAATGAACTGAAACCCACAGTGCCTCCAACTTCATGCTTGAAAAATGGCTAGATAAATACCATGAAATTTTTGAAATTCCTATGACCAGGTGGCACTGGAGAACCATTGGATGTCCTGTTGCTGATCATGAGTATACCAGACAGTGCCTTATTTACTGAGTTTCATGAAAATGGTGTAGAACAGAGATGCCAGTAAGTTGGAGCCTGCTGAGTAGTGGGTCTAGAGCAATGGTGGGGAGGTGTTTGATAAAACATCCGTGGTAGGGCCATGTTTATCTACCATTGGATTCCAAATGGCTTGTAACTGACATGGTGCAGCCAGCAGACCCTTATATGTAAAGGCATCTTGTTATATGGAGAGTTTTCAGAGGAAAATTAAGAATCAGGTTGATATGGACAAGGGGGCAATGGGCAAGCTGTGAGAGATAGGAGCCTAGTTGGTGCATTCTCTTGCAGACCCTGACCTACCACACGTGACAGAACTCCCTCCAGCACTGTGTCCCAGTTTAGCTCCTAGTATTTCGTGAAACAAATACCAAACTCACAGTGCAGCAGCAAAAACACCACAAAAAGTGGAGGAGGACCAAATGGCTTCACAGTCCACACGGGGAGACACTTAGTCCCCAGTGGCCTCAGTTTACCTGCAAAGAGAGGATTCAGCACTGCTTCATCTTGTTCATTGGAAAATAAGAAACCATGTCCTCCAGGTCACATAGATGCAGACCCAGCTTTGATGGTCTCACTACAGAGGAAGCCAAATCTCCTGAAAACAACATATATTTCAAGTGTGGAAGCTCAGAGGCAGTTTCTCAAAAAGTTTTTAGGCCAGCAGAGCTCCATGTTTGTGGAGGGTTTACTCTGTCCCTTAGTTTTGGAAACTCCTCTACCACCTCCAAGGTTGTGAACTCCTGAGCATTTTCCATTCCAGATATGTATTCACTGATTTTGTAACTCTTCTCCTCTAATTGTGTCTTACTTGGGGTGAAGGTAATGTCAAGGCATTGTTCTGGATGAGAGCGGGAGGATATTTGTGCAGCGTATATTTACACACACATTGGATTCATTTTCCAATTTTCCATTCAAAATACTGAATCCCTGACACTAACCCATACCTAGTAGACTCAGACTATTCATCCTAATATAATGGAGAAAATTAACCCAACACATTAGAAATACAAGTACTTCATAGGAGACATGTTGTATAGTTGGACTTGACATTTGCATTATATAAGGTAGGAGTTATAAATCTAGTCAAATTTTAATTGAAATATTCTCCATGTGTTTTTAAACTTAACAAATATGTGAATTCTTGTTTCCCTTTTCTGTAGCCTATTCACACATGTATATTTATATGCATATATAGAATCCTACCAGGTATCACACGTACATTTTTGTGAGGTGGCTGTCTTGGCAGATACAAATTGTGAGAAGAGTTCACTCCTCCTAAATGCTGTTGGAAATGAAAATTCAACCTATAGGAGAGCGTCCTAGTAGAACAACATTATACATTAACTCATGTTCAGTAAAATAAATATTTTTGCATTTGTGGATGATACATATTTACTGATGAATTTCGATTGGCATTTATATTGGTATTTTTAATGTCTGTGAGTGTTTGTGTTTGTGTGTGTGTGTGTGTGGGGGGGGGTGTGTATAGATATAGATATAGATATAGATATAGATATACTCTCCAAATTTTTCAAAATATGAAATATATGCATCTAATATACACTCTCTAAATTCATTCATGTTCATGTATGTGCATTTATAATCCACTTTTCACAAGATTATAATCAGAAATATTCATCCCCTGAAATACATATTTGTTTCCTAGTACTGAAAACTAACTTCAGTGAATGGTGCATACAAATCCTAATTATTCTACAGTAACTGACCCAGTCTAACATCAATGCAAGTAGACTCCTATGGGACATGATCTGTAATTTGTCATTCATTTTTATTCGACACTGGTACATTATTGTTTCTTCAGTTTTTGCACATCACAGGATATACATTTCATCCACAAGTTCACAAATTAATAAGCATTTGTTTCAACTTTCACCACTTCTTGCTTCAGAACACATGTATTGTCAGGGTTTCTTGACTGGTCTTTTCATGAGACTTCTTTCCAAACACATTATTTTGAATTTCCATAATCATTTTGAAGCAAAACTCACACACTCTTCATGATAAACCTAAACACAAATATTTCCATTACATATATACCTGGTTGGAATGAATGATTGTATATCAATATACGATTTCCTTTAATTTTTCAGATATCATTTCAATTCATTATTTAAAGTTCAAAAAAGTTATATTATTTATTCACAGTATGGTCTATTCATGCTTTTTCTCTATGTTCCTAGAAACAGGGTACACCTCTTTGTACCCCTGATTCTCATTTTACATCTTCAATATATTACTCCCAGAAATGGTGAAAGAAATACTCATGTCACCTCATTATCACAGTAATATTCTGGACAAAAAATGGAAAGGTCACACTTATGATTGTACCAAAGCCTAAATGAAAGTGAACATGGATTTCTAAAAAAATCCATGTCCAGGTTGCCTAATGCTGTCAATTGTCAATCCTATTAGTGACTACATATTTGTTTTTTTCCTAATTTATATATTCAAACTCAACCCTGTTGAAAATTTCTAATTCTATCACTCACTTTATACTTTGCCTGATTTCGTAATGTTTCTATTGATATCTGCTTTTCTACATATTTTCCCAGTTCAACATAGTGACTGACTCTTCATATGTGCTGACATTTACATTCACTCAACAACCGAAAGTCTATTGCTAAAGAACTTTTGGTCCAAATCCTATACTCACTCTTCTTCCTAAACCTACAGACTATCTTCCTAATCCTACTGAATATCCCTTTTTGACTGGATGTTCTCTTCTAAATTCAATCATCCAATGTACAAGGTCCTATGCCATTGTATATCGAATTATCTGAGGCATCTTTGCAGAACATCATTCAAAGCTAAGTATCCCAATCCAGGGCAAAACCCTTCTGGGCTTCAAATCATACCTAGATTTCTGTTTTCCTACTTATATTTCACCTCTATATTCTTGTAAATATTGCAGGTTCCCAATACCATTATTCATCACACAGAATCACTCGTAACCCAAATCAAACCTGTTTTTAACCAGAAGTATACACTGTTCCCTCAATCATTTTACAGAAGTGCAGGGACAGAGTGGTTCTTACAATACAGGAAAGTTGGGGACCTTCCACCTGATGAGAACCTCAAATGTCCATGCACAAATGATACCTGGAGAAGCTGTAGGCAGGTATGAAGCACCTGAGAGAGCAAAAGTCATCTTCCATGGCAAACAACCTGGTCAGGATGAAGGGATGTGTCTGAATCTGAATCTCTCTCTTCTTATTGTAGAGAAGATGGACCAAACCAGGCCTGAGTGGAGAGCTGTTCCCGGGTGCCAATGGTGATATACATTCTACCTTATGAAAGTGTCACAGGAAGCGGGGGCAACCTCCATTTTATGTTACCCTTTGAAGCAACTGTTAGGACAAAGTGGTTGCCAAGGCAGTGACCTCATTCAGTTCCAAAGAATGTGACATACCTCATTTCCTTGATGATGGAACTCTCTGAACTTGTTATCCAAGAAGCCAGGCACCCAGAGGCAGTCCCAGTCCCAGTCCCAGTGGGCTCACTTGTTTGGATTTACCAAGGACAGAGTCAGTTTTCTTGGTACCTAATGATGTGAGGATGGCCAAATGCCAGGAGAGCTCTGAAGATGGACCTTTCCTGAGAAAACAGGTAGTGGCTAACCACTTTTTCCTGACATCTTCACAGAGTTGGTCAAGGAAACAAGATCTGAGAGAAGACAGGCCATTTCGGGGGAACATAGTATGGCCCACCAGTCAGAGGACACTCCGGATAGTCACAGACCTACTTGGGGGAAGGAGGTGCCTTTGTGGGAGTGGGTGTGGGTTTGTTGTTTTGTCTCATGTTCTCAGAATAGATAGGAAAGGCGGTTTGTTTGGTTTGGAGTGGACAATTTCTAGTAAGTCATTTGACACGGCGAGTGTTTCTGTTTCTGTGTATCCCACTGTGTCCGTTGTTGTAGACATTAGAAAAGAGAATGCATTAATGGATGTGTCCTGTCTAGTATAAATCATACCAGAATTCATCCTGCCCAATATATGAATGGACTGCAGCTTGTCTTATCGATGTGCAACACCTGCTATCTTTCTAAGTTGTTGTTTTCTTCCTGAATTCTGGCCACTCTCCAGAATAGGCTCATGGATTTGTGTCCAAAATATGTACCACCTCCAAGCTCTGTGACATGGCCATGTACTGGATAGCTGAAGAGAATGGCGAGCATCTCTGAAAAATCAGATATCAGTGTGACCAGGAAAGTCTCAGTGCAGAAACCCTGCTTTGGGCCTTTGCTTACTTATTGTTGTGTTGCACTGAATGTCAGGAAGGTCTTTGCCTCAGGCCACCCCTTTGTGAAGCCTGAAGAAAACAGTTTTCAAATGGAAATGAATGGGCCTCACCTGTGGCTCTTTGCTTAATTGCTTTGGAAAGGGATGTGTCTTTATCAGCCTCTTGGGCCTGTGTGTGGCTGTGACTTAGATTCTCAGCACCTGATGGATCTTAAGAATGATCCCATGTGAGCTTCCAAAACCAAAATGGCAAAAAATTTCATTCATTGTGGATGAAGTCTTTTGCCTTCCTCTGTTAGGTTCCTGCACTCCATCAAATGACAATAGGGATTCTTTGGGTCAAATGAGTTCTTCAAAGCCCTGCAGAGGTGCTTGTGTTTTCGCATGACTCTAAATCACCTAAAGAATCGATACCTAAAATCAGTAGGCCTCAAATTGGAGAAACACAGAAGTATTAACGGCAGGCTTATTTGTTCACTCCTGGTTCACAGAAACGGTGTCCAGGCTACACTGACTTTAGACAAATGAGGGGCAAACGAGCTGATTTTGGACACTGTCTTGGGCTGCGCCCCTCATGGAAACCTCCAGCCAGAGGTTAAGATGATTGACTATGTGAAATAAGATGAGGGCCATGTGGGAGTGTTTTGGTTTTAATTTTGGTCATTTGTGTGGCATTGGAAAAAATGACTGTGTCCACGTGGGCTTGAACTCTGGTGTGATTCCCCTTAGAGACTGGGTTTTGGAACTGAACTCAGAGAAGCATTGCCATGAATTTTGTTGGGATTTTAAGAGGCCACGCATGAAAGTCGCTCTTGGAACTGAGACCTAGGCCCCGGGTGGATTTCCACAGAGGCCTGGGAATCTCAGCAAGGATATCACATGATTTTATTCTTAAAGAAATGGCAGCCATAGTTGAGAGTCAAAACACACATGGACCTCACATTGTAGACCTCAATGGGCCTGGCCTAATGTGACCTTTTGTCCACTCTTTGGGAAGCCATGCCTGTGAGAGTTCTCCAGAGATTTCATTGAAATGAGCTTCCTCACCATTTAATGTTTGCTGAATGAACTGAAACCCACAGTGCCTCCAACTTCATGCTTGAAAAATGGCTAGATAAATACCATGAAATTTTTGAAATTCCTATGACCAGGTGGCACTGGAGAACCATTGGATGTCCTGTTGCTGATCATGAGTATACCAGACAGTGCCTTATTTACTGAGTTTCATGAAAATGGTGTAGAACAGAGATGCCAGTAAGTTGGAGCCTGCTGAGTAGTGGGTCTAGAGCAATGGTGGGGAGGTGTTTGATAAAACATCCGTGGTAGGGCCATGTTTATCTACCATTGGATTCCAAATGGCTTGTAACTGACATGGTGCAGCCAGCAGACCCTTATATGTAAAGGCATCTTGTTATATGGAGAGTTTTCAGAGGAAAATTAAGAATCAGGTTGATATGGACAAGGGGGCAATGGGGCAAGCTGTGAGAGATAGGAGCCTAGTTGGTGCATTCTCTTGCAGACCCTGACCTACCACACGTGACAGAACTCCCTCCAGCACTGTGTCCCAGTTTAGCTCCTAGTATTTCGTGAAACAAATACCAAACTCACAGTGCAGCAGCAAAAACACCACAAAAAGTGGAGGAGGACCAAATGGCTTCACAGTCCACACGGGGAGACACTTAGTCCCCAGTGGCCTCAGTTTACCTGCAAAGAGAGGATTCAGCACTGCTTCATCTTGTTCATTGGAAAATAAGAAACCATGTCCTCCAGGTCACATAGATGCAGACCCAGCTTTGATGGTCTCACTACAGAGGAAGCCAAATCTCCTGAAAACAACATATATTTCAAGTGTGGAAGCTCAGAGGCAGTTTCTCAAAAAGTTTTTAGGCCAGCAGAGCTCCATGTTTGTGGAGGGTTTACTCTGTCCCTTAGTTTTGGAAACTCCTCTACCACCTCCAAGGTTGTGAACTCCTGAGCATTTTCCATTCCAGATATGTATTCACTGATTTTGTAACTCTTCTCCTCTAATTGTGTCTTACTTGGGGTGAAGGTAATGTCAAGGCATTGTTCTGGATGAGAGCGGGAGGATATTTGTGCAGCGTATATTTACACACACATTGGATTCATTTTCCAATTTTCCATTCAAAATACTGAATCCCTGACACTAACCCATACCTAGTAGACTCAGACTATTCATCCTAATATAATGGAGAAAATTAACCCAACACATTAGAAATACAAGTACTTCATAGGAGACATGTTGTATAGTTGGACTTGACATTTGCATTATATAAGGTAGGAGTTATAAATCTAGTCAAATTTTAATTGAAATATTCTCCATGTGTTTTTAAACTTAACAAATATGTGAATTCTTGTTTCCCTTTTCTGTAGCCTATTCACACATGTATATTTATATGCATATATAGAATCCTACCAGGTATCACACGTACATTTTTGTGAGGTGGCTGTCTTGGCAGATACAAATTGTGAGAAGAGTTCACTCCTCCTAAATGCTGTTGGAAATGAAAATTCAACCTATAGGAGAGCGTCCTAGTAGAACAACATTATACATTAACTCATGTTCAGTAAAATAAATATTTTTGCATTTGTGGATGATACATATTTACTGATGAATTTCGATTGGCATTTATATTGGTATTTTTAATGTCTGTGAGTGTTTGTGTTTGTGTGTGTGTGTGTGTGGGGGGGGGTGTGTATAGATATAGATATAGATATAGATATAGATATACTCTCCAAATTTTTCAAAATATGAAATATATGCATCTAATATACACTCTCTAAATTCATTCATGTTCATGTATGTGCATTTATAATCCACTTTTCACAAGATTATAATCAGAAATATTCATCCACCTGAAATACATATTTGTTTCCTAGTACTGAAAACTAACTTCAGTGAATGGTGCATACAAATCCTAATTATTCTACAGTAACTGACCCAGTCTAACATCAATGCAAGTAGACTCCTATGGGACATGATCTGTAATTTGTCATTCATTTTTATTCGACACTGGTACATTATTGTTTCTTCAGTTTTTGCACATCACAGGATATACATTTCATCCACAAGTTCACAAATTAATAAGCATTTGTTTCAACTTTCACCACTTCTTGCTTCAGAACACATGTATTGTCAGGGTTTCTTGACTGGTCTTTTCATGAGACTTCTTTCCAAACACATTATTTTGAATTTCCATAATCATTTTGAAGCAAAACTCACACACTCTTCATGATAAACCTAAACACAAATATTTCCATTACATATATACCTGGTTGGAATGAATGATTGTATATCAATATACGATTTCCTTTAATTTTTCAGATATCATTTCAATTCATTATTTAAAGTTCAAAAAAGTTATATTATTTATTCACAGTATGGTCTATTCATGCTTTTTCTCTATGTTCCTAGAAACAGGGTACACCTCTTTGTACCCCTGATTCTCATTTTACATCTTCAATATATTACTCCCAGAAATGGTGAAAGAAATACTCATGTCACCTCATTATCACAGTAATATTCTGGACAAAAAATGGAAAGGTCACACTTATGATTGTACCAAAGCCTAAATGGAAAGTGAACATGGATTTCTAAAAAAATCCATGTCCAGGTTGCCTAATGCTGTCAATTGTCAATCCTATTAGTGACTACATATTTGTTTTTTTCCTAATTTATATATTCAAACTCAACCCTGTTGAAAATTTCTAATTCTATCACTCACTTTATACTTTGCCTGATTTCGTAATGTTTCTATTGATATCTGCTTTTCTACATATTTTCCCAGTTCAACATAGTGACTGACTCTTCATATGTGCTGACATTTACATTCACTCAACAACCGAAAGTCTATTGCTAAAGAACTTTTGGTCCAAATCCTATACTCACTCTTCTTCCTAAACCTACAGACTATCTTCCTAATCCTACTGAATATCCCTTTTTGACTGGATGTTCTCTTCTAAATTCAATCATCCAATGTACAAGGTCCTATGCCATTGTATATCGAATTATCTGAGGCATCTTTGCAGAACATCATTCAAAGCTAAGTATCCCAATCCAGGGCAAAACCCTTCTGGGCTTCAAATCATACCTAGATTTCTGTTTTCCTACTTATATTTCACCTCTATATTCTTGTAAATATTGCAGGTTCCCAATACCATTATTCATCACACAGAATCACTCGTAACCCAAATCAAACCTGTTTTTAACCCCAAGTATACACTGTTCCCTCAATCATTTTACAGAAGTGCAGGGACAGAGTGGTTCTTACAATACAGGAAAGTTGGGGACCTTCCACCTGATGAGAACCTCAAATGTCCATGCACAAATGATACCTGGAGAAGCTGTAGGCAGGTATGAAGCACCTGAGAGAGCAAAAGTCATCTTCCATGGCAAACAACCTGGTCAGGATGAAGGGATGTGTCTGAATCTGAATCTCTCTCTTCTTATTGTAGAGAAGATGGACCAAACCAGGCCTGAGTGGAGAGCTGTTCCCGGGTGCCAATGGTGATATACATTCTACCTTATGAAAGTGTCACAGGAAGCGGGGGCAACCTCCATTTTATGTTACCCTTTGAAGCAACTGTTAGGACAAAGTGGTTGCCAAGGCAGTGACCTCATTCAGTTCCAAAGAATGTGACATACCTCATTTCCTTGATGATGGAACTCTCTGAACTTGTTATCCAAGAAGCCAGGCACCCAGAGGCAGTCCCAGTCCCAGTCCCAGTGGGCTCACTTGTTTGGATTTACCAAGGACAGAGTCAGTTTTCTTGGTACCTAATGATGTGAGGATGGCCAAATGCCAGGAGAGCTCTGAAGATGGACCTTTCCTGAGAAAACAGGTAGTGGCTAACCACTTTTTCCTGACATCTTCACAGAGTTGGTCAAGGAAACAAGATCTGAGAGAAGACAGGCCATTTCGGGGGAACATAGTATGGCCCACCAGTCAGAGGACACTCCGGATAGTCACAGACCTACTTGGGGGAAGGAGGTGCCTTTGTGGGAGTGGGTGTGGGTTTGTTGTTTTGTCTCATGTTCTCAGAATAGATAGGAAAGGCGGTTTGTTTGGTTTGGAGTGGACAATTTCTAGTAAGTCATTTGACACGGCGAGTGTTTCTGTTTCTGTGTATCCCACTGTGTCCGTTGTTGTAGACATTAGAAAAGAGAATGCATTAATGGATGTGTCCTGTCTAGTATAAATCATACCAAAATTCATCCTGCCCAATATATGAATGGACTGCAGCTTGTCTTATCGATGTGCAACACCTGCTATCTTTCTAAGTTGTTGTTTTCTTCCTGAATTCTGGCCACTCTCCAGAATAGGCTCATGGATTTGTGTCCAAAATATGTACCACCTCCAAGCTCTGTGACATGGCCATGTACTGGATAGCTGAAGAGAATGGCGAGCATCTCTGAAAACTCAGATATCAGTGTGACCAGGAAAGTCTCAGTGCAGAAACCCTGCTTTGGCCCTTTTGCTTACTTATTGTTGTGTTGCACTGAATGTCAGGAAGGTCTTTGCCTCAGGCCACCCCTTTGTGAAGCCTGAAGAAAACAGTTTTCAAATGGAAATGAATGGGCCTCACCTGTGGCTCTTTGCTTAATTGCTTTGGAAAGGGATGTGTCTTTATCAGCCTCTTGGGCCTGTGTGTGGCTGTGACTTAGATTCTCAGCACCTGATGGATCTTAAGAATGATCCCATGTGAGCTTCCAAAACCAAAATGGCAAAAAATTTCATTCATTGTGGATGAAGTCTCTTGCCTTCCTCTGTTAGGTTCCTGCACTCCATCAAATGACAATAGGGATTCTTTGGGTCAAATGAGTTCTTCAAAGCCCTGCAGAGGAGCTTGTGTTTTCGCATGACTCTAAATCACCTAAAGAATCGATACCTAAAATCAGTAGGCCTCAAATTGGAGAAACACAGAAGTATTAACGGCAGGCTTATTTGTTCACTCCTGGTTCACAGAAACGGTGTCCAGGCTACACTGACTTTAGACAAATGAGGGGCAAACGAGCTGATTTTGGACACTGTCTTGGGCTGCGCCCCTCATGGAAACCTCCAGCCAGAGGTTAAGATGATTGACTATGTGAAATAAGATGAGGGCCATGTGGGAGTGTTTTGGTTTTAATTTTGGTCATTTGTGTGGCATTGGAAAAAATGACTGGGTCCACGTGGGCTTGAACTCTGGTGTGATTCCCCTTAGAGACTGGGTTTTGGAACTGAACTCAGAGAAGCATTGCCATGAATTTTGTTGGGATTTTAAGAGGCCACGCATGAAAGTCGCTCTTGGAAACTGAGACCTAGGCCCCGGGTGGATTTCCACAGAGGCCTGGGAATCTCAGCAAGGATATCACATGATTTTATTCTTAAAGAAATGGCAGCCATAGTTGAGAGTCAAAACACACATGGACCTCACATTGTAGACCTCAATGGGCCTGGCCTAATGTGACCTCTTGTCCACTCTTTGGGAAGCCATGCCTGTGAGAGTTCTCCAGAGATTTCATTGAAATGAGCTTCCTCACCATTTAATGTTTGCTGAATGAACTGAAACCCACAGTGCCTCCAACTTCATGCTTGAAAAATGGCTAGATAAATACCATGAAATTTTTGAAATTCCTATGACCAGGTGGCACTGGAGAAACATTGGATGTCCTGTTGCTGATCATGAGTATACCAGACAGTGCCTTGATTTACTGAGTTTCATGAAAATGGTGTAGAACAGAGATGCCAGAAATTTGGAGCCTGCTGAGTAGTGGGTCTAGAGCAGTGGTGGGGAGGTGTTTGATAAAACATCCGTGGTAGGGCCATGTGGATCTACCATTGGATTCCAAATGGCTTGTAACTGACATGGTGCAGCCAACAGACCCTTATATGTAAAGGCATCTTGTTATATGGAGAGTTTTCAGAGGAAAATTAAGAATCAGGTTGATATGGACAAGGGGGCAATGGGGCAAGCTGTGAGAGATAGGAGCCTAGTTGGTGCATTCTCTTGCAGTCCCTGACCCACCACACGTGACAGAACTCCCTCCAGCACTGTGTCCCAGTTTAGCTCCTAGTATTTCGTGAAACAAATACCAAACTCACAGTGCAGCAGCAAAAACACCACAAAAAGTGGAGGAGGACCAAATGGCTTCACAGTCCACACGGGGAGACACTTAGTCCCCAGTGGCCTCAGTTTACCTACAAAGAGAGGATTCAGCACTGCTTCATCTTGTTCATTGGAAAATAAGAAACCATGTCCTCCAGGTCACATAGATGCAGACCCAGCTTTGATGGTCTCACTACAGAGGAAGCCAAATCTCCTGAAAACAACATATATTTCAAGTGTGGAAGCTCAGAGGCAGTTTCTCAAAAAGTTTTTAGGCCAGCAGAGCTCCATGTTTGTGTAGGGTTTACTCTGTCCCTTAGTTTTGGAAACTCCTCTACCACCTCCAAGGTTGTGAACTCCTGAGCATTTTCCATTCCAGATATGTATTCACTGATTTTGTAACTCTTCTCCTCTAATTGTGTCTTACTTGGGGTGAAGGTAATGTCAAGGCATTGTTCTGGATGAGAGCGGGAGGATATTTGTGCAGCATATATTTACACACACACATTGGATTCATTTTCCAATTTTCCATTCGAAATACTGAATCCCTGACACTAACCCATACCTAGTAGACTCAGACTATTCATCCTAATATAATGGAGAAAATTAACCCAACACATTAGAAATACAAGTACTTCAGAGGAGACATGTTGTATAGTTGGACTTGACATTTGCATTATATAAGGTAGGAGTTATAAATCTAGTCAAATTTTAATTGAAATATTCTCCATGTGTTTTTAAACTTAACAAATATGTGAATTCTTGTTTCCCTTTTCTGTAGCCTATTCACACATGTATATTTATATGCATATATAGAATCCTACCAGGTATCACACGTACATTTTTGTGAGGTGGCTGTCTTGGCAGATACAAATTGTGAGAAGAGTTCACTCCTCCTAAATGCTGTTGGAAATGAAAATTCAACCTATAGGAGAGCGTCCTAGTAGAACAACATTATACATTAACTCATGTTCAGTAAAATAAATATTTTTGCATTTGTGGATGATACATATTTACTGATGAATTTCGATTGGCATTTATATTGGTATTTTTAATGTCTGTGAGTGTTTGTGTTTGTGTGTGTGTGTGTGTGTGTGGGGGTGTGTATAGATATAGATATAGATATAGATATACTCTCCAAATTTTTCAAAATATGAAATATATGCATCTAATATACACTCTCTAAATTCATTCATGTTCATGTATGTGCATTTATAATCCACTTTTCACAAGATTATAATCAGAAATATTCATCCACCTGAAATACATATTTGTTTCCTAGTACTGAAAACTAACTTCAGTGAATGGTGCATACAAATCCTAATTATTCTATAGTAACTGACCCAGTCTAACATCAATGCAAGTAGACTCCTATGGGACATGATCTGTAATTTGTCATTCATTTTTATTCGACACTGGTACATTATTGTTTCTTCAGTTTTTGCACATCACAGGATATACATTTCATCCACAAGTTCACAAATTAATAAGCATTTGTTTCAACTTTCACCACTTCTTGCTTCAGAACACATGTATTGTCAGGGTTTCTTGACTGGTCTTTTCATGAGACTTCTTTCCAAACACATTATTTTGAATTTCCATAATCATTTTGAAGCAAAACTCACACACTCTTCATGATAAACCAAAACACAAATATTTCCATTACATATATACCTGGTTGGAATGAATGATTGTATATCAATATACGATTTCCTTTAATTTTTCAGATATCAGTTCAATTCATTATTTAAAGTTCAAAAAAGTTATATTTTTTATTCACTGTATGGTCTATTCCTGCTTTTTCTCTATGTTCCTAGAAACAGGGTACACCTCTTTGTACCCCCGATTCTCATTTTACATCTTCAATATATTGCTCCCAGAAATGGTGAAAGAAATACTCATGTCACCTCATTATCACAGTAATATTCTGGACAAAAAATGGAAAGGTCACACTTATGATTGTACCAAAGCCTAAATGGAAAGTGAACATGGATTTCTAAAAAAATCCATGTCCAGGTATCCTAATGCTGTCAATTGTCAATCCTATTGGTGACTACATATTTGTTTTTTTCCTAATTTATATATTCAAACTCAACCCTGTTGAAAATGTCTAATTCTATCACTCACTTTATACTTTGCCTGATTTCGTAATGTTTCTATTGATATCTGCTTTTCTACATATTTTCCGCAGTTCAACATAGTGACTGACTCTTCATATGTGCTGACATTTACATTCACTCAACAACCGAAAGTCTATTGCTAAAGAACTTTTGGTCCAAATCCTATACTCACTCTTCTTCCTAAACCTACCGACTATCTTCCTAATCCTACTGAATATCCCTTTTTGACTGGATGTTCTCTTCTAAATTCAATCATCCAATGTACAAGGTCTTATGCCATTGTATATCGAATTATCTGAGGCATCTTTGCAGAACATCATTCAAAGCTAAGTATCCCAATCAAGGGCAAAACCCTTCTGGGCTTCGAATCATACCTAGATTTCTGTTTTCCTACTTATATTTCACCTCTATATTCTTGTAAATATTTCAGGTTCCCAATACCATTATTCATCGCACAGAATCACTCGTAATCCAAATCAAACCTGTTTTTAACCCCAAGTATACACTGTTCCCTCAATCATTTTACAGAAGAGCAGGGACAGAGTGGTTCTTACAATACAGGAAAGTTGGGGACCTTCCATCTGATGAGAACCTCAAATGTCCATGCACAAATGATACCTGGAGAAGTTGTAGGCAGGTATGAAGCACCTGAGAGAGCAAAAGTCATCTTCCATGGCAAACAACCTGGTCAGGATGAAGGGATGTGTCTGAATCTGCCTCTCTCTCTTCTTATTGTACAGAAGATGGACCAAACCAGGGCTGAGTGGAGAGCTGTTCCCGGGTGCCAATGGTGATATACATTCTACCTTATGAAAGTGTCACAGGAAGTAGGGGCAACCTCCATCTTATGTTACCCTTGGAAGCAACTGTTAGGACAAAGTGGTTGCCAAGGCAGTGACCTCATTCAGTTCCAAAGAATGTGACATACCTCATTTCCTTGGTGATGGAACTCTCTGAACTTGGTATCCAAGAAGCCAGGCACCCAGAGGCAGTCCCAGTCCCAGTCCCAGTGGGCTCACTTGTTTGGATTTACCAAGGACAGAGTCAGTTTTCTTGGTACCTAATGATGTGAGGATGGCCAAATGCCAGGAGAGCTCTGAAGATGGACCTTTCCTGAGAAAACAGGTAGTGGCTAACCACTTTTTCCTGACATCCTCACAGAGTTGGTCAAGGAAACAAGATCTGAGAGAAGACAGGCCATTTCGGGGGAACATAGTATGGCCCACCAGTCAGAGGACACTCCGGATAGTCACAGACGTACTTGGGGGAAGGAGGTGCCTTTGTGGGAGTGGGTGTGGGTTTGTTGTTTTGTCTCATGTTCTCAGAATAGATAGGAAAGGCGGTTTGTTTGGTTTGGAGTGGACAGTTTCTAGTAAGTCATTTGACATGGCGAGTGTTTCTCTTTCTGTGTATCCCACTGTGTCCGTTGTTGTAGACATTAGAAAAGAGAATGCATTAATGGATGTGTCCTGTCTAGTATAAATCTTCCCATAATTCATCCTGCCCAATATATGAATGGACTGCAGCTTGTCTTATCGATGTGCAACACCTGCTATCTTTCTAAGTTGTTGTTTTCTTCCTGAATTCTGGCCACTTTCCAGAATAGGCTCATGGATTTGTGTCCAAAATATGTACCACCTCCAAGCTCTGTGACATGGCCATGTACTGGATAGCTGAAGAGAATGGCGAGCATCTTAGAAAACTCAGATATCAGTGTGACCAGGAAAGTCTCAGTGCAGAAACCCTGCTTTGGGCCTTTTGCTTACTTATTGTTGTGTTGCACTGAATGTCAGGAAGGTCTTTGCCTCAGGCCACCCCTTTGTGAAGCCTGAAGAAAACAGTTTTCAAATGGAAATGAATGGGCCTCACCTGTGGCTCTTTATCAGCCTCTTGGACCTGTGTGTGGCTGTGACTTAGATTCTCAGCACCTGATGGATCTTAAGAATGATCCCATGTGAGCTTCCAAAACCAAAATGGCAAAAAATATCATTCATTGTGGATGAAGTCTCTTGCCTTCCTCTGTTAGGTTCCTGCACTCCATCAAATGACAATAGGGATTCTTTGGGTCAAATGAGTTCTTCAAAGCCCTGCAGAGGTGCTTGTGTTTTCGCATGACTCTAAATCACCTAAAGAATCGATACCTAAAATCAGTAGGCCTCAAATTGGAGAAACAAAGAAGTATTAACGGCAGGATTATTTGTTCACTCCTGGTTCACAGAAACGGTGTCCAGGCTACCCTGACTTTAGGCAAATGAGGGGCAAACGAGCTGATTTTGGACACTGTCTTGGGCTGCGCCCCTCATGGAAACCTCCAGCCAGAGGTTAAGATGATTGACTATATGGAATAAGATGAAGGCCATGTGGGAGTGTTTTGGTTTTAATTTTGGTCATTTGTGTTGCATTGGAAAAAATAACTGGGTCCACGTGGGCTTGAACTCTGGTGTGATTCCCCTTAGAGACTGGGTTTTGGAACTGAACTCAGAGAAGCATTGCCATGAATTTTGTTAGGATTTTAAGAGGCCACGCATAAAAGTCCCTCTTGGAAACTGAGACCTAGGCCCCGGGTGGATTTCCACAGAGGCCTGGGAATCTCAGCAAGGATATCACATGATTTTATTCTTAAAGAAATGGCAGCCATAGTTGAGAGTCAAAACACACATGGACCTCACATTGTAGACCTCAATGGGCCTGGCCTAATGTGACCTTTTGTCCACTCTTTGGGAAGCCGTGCCTGTGAGAGTTCTCCAGAGATTTCATTGAAATGAGCTTCCTCACCATTTAATGTTTGCTGAATGAACTGAAACCCACAGTGCCTCCAACTTCATGCTTAAAAAATGGCTAGATAAATACCATGAAATTTTTGAAATTCCTATGACCAGGTGGCACTGGAGAAACTTTGGATGTCCTGTTGCTCATTATGAGTATACCACACACTGCCTTGATTTACTGAGTTTCATGAAAATGGTGTAGAACATATTTGTGTATGCAAATATGTGCTACACAAAATCTTCCTACTCTCATTCACAACAATACCTTGACACTATCTTTGCCCCAAGTAAGACAAAATAAAAGAAGAAGAGTTAGAAAATCTGTGAATACATATCAGGAATGGAACATGATAGCGAGTTCACAATCTTGGAGGTGGTAGAGGAGTTTCCAAAAGTAAGGGACATGGTAAATATTGCACAAATATGGAGATGTGCCAGCCTAAAGACTTCTGGAGAACCTGCCTCTGAGGTTGGCCACTTGAAGTATATGTTGTTGTCAGGACCTATGGCTTCCTTTCTAGTGAGACCACCAAAGTTGGGTCTCCATCTATGTGACCTGCAGAACATGGTTTCTTATTTTCCAAAGAAAGTGAGGCAGCAAGGCTGAATTCTCTCTTTGTATGTAAACTCTTGCCACTGAAGGCTAAGTGTGGCCCCGTGTGGACTGTGAAGCCATTTGGTAATCCTCCACTTTTCATGGTGTTCTTGCTGCTGCACTGGGAGTTTGGTATTGGCTTCAGGAAATACAAGAAATTCAACTGGGTCACAGTGCTGGAGGGAGATCTGTCACGTGTTGTGCGTCAGGGTCTGCAGGAGAATGCACCAACCAGGCTTCTATCCCACATAGCTTGCCCCCTTGACCATAGCAACCTGATTCTGAACATTGACCTGAAACCTCTCCATTCAACAAGATGCCTTTACATACAAGGGTCTGCTGGCTGCACCATGTCAGTTACAAGCCTTTTGGCAGATCCACATAATCCCAACACAGAAGTTTTATCACAGACCTGCAAAACACTCCTCTAGGCCCACTACTCAACAGACTTTAACTTATTTGCATCACTGTTCTACACCATTTTCATGAAACCCAGTCAATCAAGGCACTGTCTGGTACACTCATGATCAGCAACAGGAAATCCAAAGTGTATCCAGTGACACCTGGTGATGGGAATTTCAAATTTTTATGATGTTTATCTAGCCATTTTTCAAGGATGAGGTTGGAGGCACTGTGGGATTTAATTCATTCTAGAAACATCAAATGGTGATAAAGCCCATTTCAATGAAACATCTGGAGAACTCTCACAGGCAAGACTTCCCAAAGAGTGGCCAAATGATCAAATGAAGCCAGGCCCATTGAGGTCTACAATGTGAGGTCCATGTGTGTTTTTACTCTCAACTATGGCTGTCAAGTCTTAAAGAATAAAATCATGTGATATTCTGGCTCAGATTCCCAGTGCTCTGTGGGAAGCCCCCTGGACCTAGATCTCAGTTTCCAAAGGCCACTACCATGTGTGGCCTCCAAAAATCCCAACACAATTCATGGCAATACATCTCTGCAGTAATTTCCAAACTCAGTCTCTAAGAAGACTCACACCAGTGTTCAAGCCAAGGTGGACCCAGTCATCTCTTCCATCAGCCAAACAAATGACTACAATTAAAACCAAAATACTCCCACATGGCTCTCAACTACTTCCACATAGACACTCATCATTACCTCTGGCTGGAAGTTTCCATGAGGGGCGCAGCTGAAGACAGTATCCAAAATATGCTCCCTACCCTCATTTGTCTAAAGTCAGGGTGGCTTGACAACCTATCTGTGAACAAGGAGTGATCAAATAGGCCTGCCATTAATACTGCTCTGCTTCTCCAATTTGAGCCTAATGTCTGTGGGGTTTAGATTCTTTATGTGAATTGGAGTCATGAGAAAATCCAAGCACCTATGGGCTTGCCTCTGCAGGGCTTTGAAAAAGTTTTTGAACCAAAGGATACCTATTCTCACTTGATGGAAATCAGGAACCTTACAGAGGAAGGCGAGAGACTTCATCCACAAGACTGCTCTTTTTCCATTTTGGTTTTGGATGCACACATGAGATCTTTCCTTAGATTCATCAGGTGGTGAGAATCTAAGTCACAGCCTCACACAGGGCCAAGAGGCTGATTCAGACACATCCCTTTCCATGGCAATTAAGCAAAGAGCCACAGGTGATGCTCATTATTTTCCATTAGAAAACTGTTTTCTTCAGGCTTCACAAAGGGGTGGACTGAGGCAAAGACCTTCCAGACATTCAGGGCAACGGAACAATAGGTAAACAAAAGGCCCAAATCAGTGTTTCTCCACTGACACTTTACTGGTCACACTGATATCTGAGTTTTCTGAGTTCCTCTCCATTCCCTTCATCTATCCAGTACAAGGCCATGTTACAGAGTTTGGAGGTGGTACATATCTTTTACACAAAACCATGAGCCTATTCTTGAGAGTGGCCAGAATTCAGGAAGAAAACAGGAACTTAGGAAGATAGCAGGTATTGCCCATTCATAAGGAAAGTCGTAGTCCATTCATAAATTTGGCAGGATGAATGCTGAGAAGCTTTCTACTAGACAGAACACATCCATTGATGCATTCTCTTTTCTAATGTCTATAACCACAGACACAGTGGGATACACAAACCCACCACCACACCCACAAAGGCAACACTTTCCTCCAAGTTGGTCTGTGACTATCCAGAGTGTCCTCTGACTGGTGGGCCATACTATGTTCCCCAAAATTGCTTGTTCTGTCTCAAATCTGCTTTCCTTTGCCAACTCGTGAAGTAGTCAGGAGTCAGCGGTGAGCCAATACCTGCTTTATCAGGAAAGAACCATCTTCAGAGCTTCCCTGGCATTTGGCCATCCTCACATCAGTAGGTAAGTGCCGTAGCCCGGCTGGCTGGGCAAAATAACCGGGGGGGTGACGAACAACTTGTGTAGACTGATGCAGCAGGCCTGGAAGCCGTTTATTGTTGAATAAGAGCGGTATTTATACATTTTACACAGCCTATCTAATTAGCATGAAATAGATACAGCAGTCAAACAATAAGGAATCTCCACACTTAATGGCTCGCTTTTGTTACTTCACAAACCACTCCCTCTGGCATTTTGCCAGGCGCCATCCAGACTTCTTTACAGGCTCTAACATTTCTCTGGCAAAATAACAGGTGCCAATCTGACTTGTTTACAGACGTTAACATTTCCCCCTTTTGTTTAATTTAAATAAGGACCATAGTGTTTTTTACAGAAACACCATAAATAACCTGCTAGAAACAGAAAGGGAGGATACAAAATGTTACAATACCAATCCAATTGATGGCTCCATGCAAGAAGCCCTTGGAAAACTTATACCAGCAATGACACCGTTAGCAAAGATACCGAGTTACAAGTTGTTGTAGATTACAGTCTGTTGTCTCAGTCCAGATAAAGCAGTGTCTCAATAGATTAACTCAGAGTTCAGGTAAATCACAGTCCAGGTAAGTTCTCCAGGCAGCTAGCTTAAGTTGTAGTAGCAGAAACAGCGATAGCTCCGAAGTCTCCTCGGGTTCTCAGCCGAAGTTTCCTCCAGTTCTCAGCAACATTGTAAATTCTTCCACCTTTGTTTTCACCGGCACTTGGACGAAGGCAGGAACTCCGGATGGCTAAAGAAAATCCTGTAGCATTTCACTAAGAAAACAACCTTCTGAACAATTTTAGTACATTATCTCAAGGTTTTTTACATTTGAAATAAGCCTTAATAGTACTCATTACTCATCAGCCTGCAGGTGTGGGAGACCCATTGTAGTTACTGGCCTTGGAAATGATCAAACTTCAGGGATGCCAGTGGCATCTTCTGCCAGCTGTAGCATCCTGGGCAGCCCCAGATGGCCCCAGGGAGAGTCCTGGGCTCAAACTTCTTTCGGGCACAGGGAGCAAAAGCCTGCGAGACTGTGCCTCCAGGTCAGGTCTAGATTTGGGCTCACAGTGGTGATCCGCTCCCCCGGGCAGGGGGGCGGGGAAGAGCCCTCAACTGCCTCTTGGAAAATTCTTACTGCGCCATGATCGGCTTGGGCAGGTGGCAGCCGCCTTGTCATTTCACGCACCCTCCAGTATCGAAAAGTATTCAGTAATAGCCTTTTGCTGCAACTTTTTTCCTGATAATCCTTCTTCTTCTGAACTTTCTTTTTCTTTCTGACTAGAGTTTCTGGGCTTTTATCAACACATGCCCTAACTATTCTTGGTTCCACTGGGGTGCCTTTTTCTCTTATCAATTTACTTCTCACCCCTTCCATATTTTCATCACAAAGACAATACAACATTTCAAGACAAAACAAGACACAAACATACTGCATCAATCTTCTCCATTTTCTCGAAATGGTCATTTTTCCTATCGCCCTATCTGCCTAGGGACGAGCAGATTGCTCCCGTCCTATCTATGGACAGAAAGCTTTTTTCGACCCTTACCCGTGAGTGTCCCAGGGCTCCCCGTAACGGGCCACCATCTGCCGCAGTCCTGCTGCAGCAGAATAACCTGGGGGGTGACGAATAACTTGTGTATGTTGATATAGCAGGAATGAGAGCCGTTTATTGTAAGATCTGAGCGATATTTATACATTTTACACAGCCTATCTCATTAGCATAAAATAGATACAGCAGTCAACCAATAAGGAATCTTCACACTTAATGGCTCGCTTTTGTTACTTCACAAACCACTCCCTCTGGCATTTTGCCAGGCACCATCCAGACTTGTTTACAGACTCTAACATTTCTCCAGCAAAATAACAGGTGCCAATCTGACTTGTTTACAGACCTTAACAGGTAAGAAGAAAGACTGACTCTGTCTTTGGTAAAGTCAAACAAGTGAGACCACTGGGACTGGGATTGGTAATGGCTCTGGGTGCCTGGCTTCCTGGATCCCAAGTTCAGAGACTTTCATCACCAAGGAAGTGAGGTGTGGTCACTTCTTTCAGGAACTGAATGAGGTCACTGCCTTGGCTACCACTTTGTCCTAACAGTTGCTTCCAAGGGTTCCATGAGATGGAGGCTGCCCCTACTTCCTGTGACAATTTCATATGTTAGAATGGTATATCAACCATACGCACCTGGGAAGAGCTTTCCACACAGGCCTGGTTTGGTCTACTCTACATTAAGAAGAGTGAGGCTGATTCAGACACATTCCTTCATCCTTCCAGGTTGTTTGCCATGGAGATGTCTTTTGCTCTCTCAGGTCCTTCATAGCTGCCTACATCTTCTCCAGAGATCATTTCTGCACGTACCTTTGATGTTCTCAGCAGGTGGAAGATCCCATACATTCTTGTATTGTAAGACCAACACTGTCGCTGCTCTTCAGCAAAGTTAGATTGAGGGAACAGTGTATGATTAGTGTTATTAACATGTTCGATATGGGTTAGGAACCATTCTGCTGCATGAATAATGGTATTGGGAACCTGTGATATTTACAAGAATATAGAGGTGAAATATATGTACGAAAACAGAAATCTAAGTAAGATTTGAAGCCCAGAAGGTCATTTGTCCCTTGATTGGGATACTTAGCGTTGAATTACATTCTGCACAGATGTTTCAGATAAATCGATATACAATGGCATAGGACCGTTCACCTTGGATGATTGAATGTAGAAGAGAACATCCAGTCAAAAAGTGATAGTGGGTAGGATTAGGAAGATAGTCGGTAGGTTTAGGAAGAAGAATGAGTGTAGGATTTGGAACAAAAGTTCTTTAGAAGTAGGGTATCGCTAAGAGAGTGAATGTAAATATCAGCACATGTGACGAGGAAGTCACAATGATTAACTGGGGAAAATATGTAGGAAAGCAGATATCAATAGAGACATTACAAAATCAGGCAAAGTATAAAGTGAGTGACAGGATTAGACATTTTCAACATGGTTGAGTTTGAATATATAATCTTTGGAAGATACAAATATGTAGTCACCAATAGGATTTTCATTTGAGAGCATTAGGCAACCTGGACATGGATGTTTTTAGTAATCCATGTTCACTTTCCATTTAGGTTTTGTACAATCATAAGTGTGACCTTTGCTTTTTGTGTCCAGAATATTACTGTGATAAAATGTATATGTAGATCATGTGACATGAGTATTTCTTCCACCATTTCTGGGAGCTATATTTTGAGGACGTATAAATTAGTATTGGGGGTACAAAGAGGTCTACCTGTGTCTATGAATATAGAGATAATTCGTGAATAGACTGTACTGTGAATAAATAATATAACTGGTTCCACTTTAAATAATGGATTGAATTGATATCTGAAACTAAGTAAGAAATCTTATATTGATATAGAACCATTCATTCCAACCAGTTACACATCTAATGGTAATATTAGTGTTATGGTTTATTGTGACGGGTTTGTGAGTTTTGCTTCAAATGTGATAATGGAAATCGAAAATAATGTGTTTGGAAAGAAGTCTCATGAAAAGAGCAGTCAAGAAACATGGAGGAATACATGTGTTCTCAAGCAGGAAGTGATTGAAAGTGAAACAAATGCCTATAAATTTGCGAAATTTTGATGAGACATATATGCTATGATGTGCATAAACTGAAGAAATAGTAATGTACCAGTGTTGAATAAAAATGAACGTCAAAATGCACATCATGTCTACTTGCATTGATGTTCAACTGGGTCAGTTACTGTAGAAATATTAGGATTTTGGGGGGGGATTAATAATACAATTTATTTTAGCACTAGCATGCCACAGAATGTAGAGGAAAGATCAATGGATTTTTAGTTATAGCACTAATAATCTAACATTTAGTGACTATTTTGGATAGTCTAAAATTACATAAGGCTATGTAACATAATTTTTTTTTATTTAACATTCATCAAAGCTTGGAATTTTCATAATATTTCTTCTTTTTTATTTTTTATTTTTTCAGTTGTTGATTGACCTTCATTTTGTTTATTTGTATGTGGTGCTGAGAATAGAACCATGTGCCTTACACATGCTAGAAAAGCATGTTACCACTGAGCCACAAACCCAGCCCCTCCACTTTTATCTTAACATCATACACTCATGTCCCTCTTCTTTACTCACTTTCTTCCCCATTTTCCCCCTTCTCTCCCTTCCTTTTTCGTTTCCCCTCCATATCTATTTTTCTCTCATGTCATTACAAACAGTAGTATGCTATGAAATTTAAGTTTAAGACTGTTTTTTATAGTCATTCTTTTTCTTGAGAAAATCTAAAAATTATAATCACCTGATAGATATATTACAATACATTTATTACACATATGTATCTATATTCATGCATATGCATTACATATATTATATATATATACATATATATTTAAAAGTACTTTGATTTTCCTGTTAGAAATAATATAGACCAAGTCTTTCTTAATTCTCAATTCTTCCATAATTAACATCTTACAGTGAAAATCAAATAAACATATTTAAGTAAAAAGGTATCATTCTTATTTATCAATACTGATAATTTAAGGTTTTATATCACATTAAGCTGTAATATGGCATATTAACTCTTATGAATTAGAGAAATTTTATTTGAACAACCTATTATTTAAGGACCATATGCACTGACATTTTAAATGGCGTTCTTGTGATTTCTATTTCTATCAATTGTGTATTAATTGCCAAATACTTATTTTAGTACTTTTCATGTTCATAATTGATATAAAGTCAATTGTTTAATTCTTCTTGTAAGTAGTTACTTATTACAGTAGGGACATTATTAATAATACAACATCTTTATAAGAAAAATGGTACAAATTTATTTTCATGCAAAATTAAGAATAATTGCATGCTCTAAATGTTTGATTGTTGATACATATAATAAAGAGCTTTTGATGAGTCTCTTCCCCAGTAAAACATAAAATGCAAAGATAATGTCCAAATAAAGATAAGAAAAATACACATTATCAGCTAGAAACTATTAAATAAAAGATGAAAAGAACAATCCAACACATTGTACGAACTTGTCAGATGAGGTAGTATTCTGGAAGAATAGCCTAAGACTAGACCTTGTCCATGTCAAAATATTCAGGAAAAAAATGAAGTATGAAAAGTGTAGAAAATGCTATGAATTTTTCATGAAGATAGGTGAATTATCCTTTCATCTCAATTTATGTGCATTTTCTGGTAAAATAAATTTGTGATATTTACAACTACACAAAACAAAGTTTCTGCATAGCAAAATGAATACATCTGAACCCATTTTTAGCTGATTTCTTCCCACTGAATTTTAAACCTTTATTTATTTATTTATTTATTTTTATTGGTTGTTCAAAACATTACAAAGCTCAAGATATATCATCTTTCATACATTTGACTCAATTGGGTTATGAACTCCCATTTTTTCCCCAAATACGAATTGTAGAATCACATCGGTTACACATTCACACTTTTACATAATGGCATATTAGTGACTGTTGTATTCTGCTACCTTTCCTATCCCCTACTATCCACCCTCTCCTCCCCTCCCATCTTCCCTCTCTACCTCATCTGCTATTGTTCAATTCTCTCCATTGTTTCCCCCCCACTTCCCCTCACAACATTTTATATGCGATTTTGTGTAACATTGAGGGTCTCCTACAATTTTCATAAGCTTTCCCTTCTCTCTCCCTTTCTCTCCCCCCATTCATCTTTGTTTAATGTTAATATTTTCCTCATGCTCTTCCTCCCTGTTCTGCTCTTATTTGCTCTCTTTATATCAGAGAAGACATTTGGCATTTATTTTTTAAGGACTGGTTAGCTTCGCTTAACATAATATGCTCTAATGCCATCCATTTCCCTGCAAATTCTATGATTTTGTCATTTTTGTGCTGTGTAATACTCCATTGTGTATAGATGCCACATTTTTTTATCCATTAATCTATTGAAGGGCATCTAAGTTGGTTCCACAGTCTAGCTATTGTGAATTGTGCCGCTATGATCATTGATGTGGCAGTATCCCTATAGTACGCTCTTTTAAGATCCTCAGGGAACAGTCCAAGAAGGGTGATAGCTGGGTCAAATGGTGGATCCATTTCCAGCTTTCCCAGGAATATCCATACTTCTTTCAAAATTGGCCTCACCAATTTGCAGTCCCACCAGCAGTGTACAAGTGTACACTTTTCCCCACATCCTCGCCAACACTTATTGTTGTTTGACTTCATAATGGCTGCTCATCTTACTGGAGTAAGATGGTATCTTAAGGTGGTTTTGATTTGCATTTCTCAGACTGCTAGAGATGGTGAGCATTTTTTCATGTACTTGTTGATTGATTGTATGTCCTCCTCTGTGAAGTGTCTGATTAGGTCCTCGGCCCATTTGTTGATTGGGTTATTTGTTATCTTATTGTTTAATATTTTGAGTTCTTTGTATATTCTGCATATTAGGGCTCTATCTGAAGTGTGAGGGGTAAAAATTTGTTCCCAGGATGTAGGAACCTCTCTTATTGTTTCCTCTTTATTTACCTCTCTTATTGTTTCTCTTCTTGAGAAAAAATCTTTTTAGTTTAAGTAAGTCCCATTTGTTTTTTTCTTGTTATTAACTCTTGGGCTATTGATGTCTTATTAAAGAATTTGGAGCCTGACCCCACAGTATATAGATCGTAGCCAACTTTTTCTTCTATGAGACGCAGTGTCTCTGATTTGATATCTAGCTCCTTGATCTATTTTGATTTAACTTTTGTGCATGGTGAGAAAACGGGATTCAGTTTCATTTTGTTGTATATGGATTTCTAATTTTCCCTGCACCATTTGTTGAAGATGCTATCCTTCATCCATTGCATGTTTATAGCCACTTTATCAAATATAAGAAAGTTGTAATTTTGTGGATTGGTTTCTCTGTCCTCCATTCTATACCATTTGTCCACCTGCCTGTTTTCGTACCAGTACCACACTGTTTTTGTTACTATTGCTTTGTAGTAAAGTTTGAACTCTGGTATCGCTATACCTCCCGATTCACACTTCCTGCTTAGAATTTCTTTTGCTATTCTGTGTCTTTTGTTTTTCTATATGAATTTCATGATTGCTTTATCATTTCTTCAAGAAATGCCATTGGGATTTTGATTGGCATTGCGTTAAACCTGTATAGAACTTTGGGTAATTTCGCCATTTTGATGAATTTAGTTCTGCCTATCCATGAACAGGGTACATTTTTCCATCTTCTAAGATCTTTTTCTATCTCTCTCTTTAGGGTTCTGTGGTTTTCACCTCTTTTGTTAGGTTGATTTCCAAGTATCTTATTTTCTTTGAGGATATTGTGAATGGAGTGGTTTTCCTCATTTCAATTTCAGAAGTTTTGTTGCTGATATACAGGAACGCCTTTGATTAATGCGTGTTGGTTTTATATCCTTCATTTATTAACTCTAGCAGTTTCTTTGTAGACCCTTTTGGGTCTGTTAAATATATTACCATGTCATCCACAAATAGCGATAATTCAAGTTCTTCTTTTCCTATTTTTATGCCTTTAATTTCTTTTGTCTGTCTAATTTCTCTGGCTAGTATTTCAAGAACTAAATTGAATAGAAGTGGTGATAGAGGGCATCCCTGTCTTGTTCCAGATTTCAGAGGGAATGCCTTCAGTTTTCTCCATTTAGGATGATCCTAGCCTGAGGTTTAGCATATATAGCTTTTACAATGTTGAGGTAAGTTCCTGTTATTTCTAGTTTTTCTAGTGTTTTGAACATAAAGGGATGCTGAACTGTGTCGAATGTTTTTACTACATCTATCGAGATGATCATATGGTTCTTGTCCTTAAGTCTATTGATGTGGTGAATAGCATTTATTGATTTCCGTATATTGAACCAGCCTTGCATTCCAGGGAAGAATCCTACTTGATCATGGTGCACAACTATTTTGATATGCTTTTGGATTCAATTCACACGGATTTCATTGAGAATTTTTGCATCCAAGTTCATTAGAGATATTGGTTGTAGTTTTCTTTTTTGAAGTGTCTTTGTCTGGTTTTGGGATCAGGGTGATTTTGGACTCCGAGAATGAATTTGGAAGAGCTCCTTATTTTTCTATTTCTTGATATAGCTTGAAAAGTATTGGTACTAATTCTTCTTTGAAGGTTTTTTTGAACTCTGCTCTATACCCATCAGGTCCAGGGCTTTTTTTGGTTGGTAGTATTTTGATGGCTTCTTCTATTTCTTCCTTTGTTTTTCTTCCTTTTAAATTGTGTGTGTCTTCCTGACTGAATCTGGGCAGATTGTATGACTTAAGAAATTTGTCGATATTTTAACTATCTTCTATTTTATTGGAATATAGGGTTTCAAAATACTTTCTAATTATCTTCTGTATTTGTGTACTGTCTGTTGTGATATTGTCTTTTTCATTCCATATGTTAGTAATTTCAGTTGTCTCTCTTCTTCTCATCCTTAGCATGGCTAAGGGCCTGTAAATCTTATTTATTTTTTCAAAGAACCAACTTTTAGTTTTATCAATTTTTTCAATGTTTTTTTTTGTTTCAATTTCGTTGATTTCTGCTCTAATTTTAATTATTTCTTGTCTTCTACTACATTTGCTGTTGTTTTGCTCTTCCTTTTCTAGGTTTTTGATGTGTACTGTGAGTTTATTTATTTGTTGTTTTATTCTTTTTTTGAGGAAAGAACTCCAAGAAATGAATTTCGCTCTTAAAACTGCCTTCTTTGTGTCCCATAGATTCCAGTACGATGTGTCTGTATTGTCATTTGATTCTAAAAATATTTTTATCTCCTCCTTTATGTCTTCTCTAACCCATTGATCATTCAGTAGAATATTGTTCATTTTCCATGTGATGTAGGATTTTTCCTTCCTTCTTTTATCATTGATTTCCAGTTTCATTCCATTATGATCAGATATGGTGCATGGTATTTTCTCCACGCCTTTATATTTACTAAGAGTTGCCCAATGGCATAATATATGGTCTAACTTGGAGTAGGATCCATGTGCTGCTGAGAATAAAGTGTATCCACTTGATGATGGTTGATGTATTCTATATATGTCGGTTACGTCAAGGTTATTGATTGTGCTGTTGAATTCTATAGTTTCTTTATTCAGTTTTTTATAGAGGATCTGTCTAATGGCGAGAGCGGTGTGTTGAAGTCACCCATAATTATTGTGTTGTAGTCTATTTGACTCTTGAACTTGAGGCGAGTTTGTTTTATGAGCATTGCAGCTCAATTGTTTGGTGCATACCAATTGATAATTGTTATGTCTTGTTGGTGGATGGTTCCTTTTAACAATATATAGTGTCCAACTTTATCCCTTTTGATTAATGTAGGTTTGAAGTTGATTTTATATGATATGAGTATGGCCACTCCTGCTTGCTTCCGAGGGCCATATGAGTGGTATGATTTTTCCCAACCTTTCACTTTCAGCCTGTGTATGTCTTTACCTTTCATATGAGTCTCTCGAAGGCAGCATATTGTTGGATTTATTTTTTTGATCCAGGTTACTAGCCTATGTCTCTTGATTGGTGAGTTTAGATTTTTAACATTTAAGGTTACAATTGAAATATGATTTGTACTTCCAGTCATGTTTATTTATTTATTTATTTTAATTTGGGTAGTTTTTACTTTTTGGTTTTTTTCTTACCCCTTTACTGAGATACCTCCCGCTGTTAGTTTTGGGCACTATTTTTCAATTCCTCTTGTTGTAGTATTTTGCTCAAAATGCTTTGCAGTGCTGGTGTTCTGTCTGCGAATTCTTTTAGCTTTTATTTATCAGGAACGACTTAATTTCATTGTCAAATCTGAAGCTTAATTTTGTTGGATACAGTATTCTTGGTTGGAATCCATTATTTTTCAGTGTTTGAAATACATTGTTCAAAGATCTTCTCGCTTTCAATGTCTGTGATGAAAAATCAATTGTTAACCTTATTGGTTTACCCCTGAATGTTATCTGCCTACTTTCTTTCGTAGCTTTTAATATTCTCTCCTTGTTCTGTATGTTGGCTATCTTCATAATTATATGTCTTGGAGTTTGTCTATTATGGTTTTGAATGTTTGAGGTCCTGTAGGCTTCCAGGATATGGCAATCCATTCCATCTTTCATCTCTGGGAAGTTTTCTAGAATTATTTCATTTAATATGTTGTTCATTCATTCGGTTTGAATTTCTATGCCTTCTTCTATCCCGATGACTCCCAATTTTGTTTTTTTTTTATGACATCCCATATCTCTTGAATAGTTGCTCATGGGATTTAAGCATGTTTTCTGTGTTGACTATATTCTTTTCAAGTTGACAAACTTTGTCTTCATTATCTGATGTTCTGACTTCTACTTGATCTAGTCTATTTGTAATATTCTTGTTTGAGTTTTTAATTTGGTTTATAGTTTCCTGCATTTCTAGAATTACTGTATGATTTTTTAAAAGATCTCTATCTCCTGGTAAAGCTTGTTCTTTGCCATTTGAATTTGTTTGTTTAATTCATTTTCAAAATATACTTTTATCCTTAGACTTGCTGCCTCATGTCTTCTCTCTTATTCCTTTCCATCTGAGTTAGGTATGACTTAAGTTTTTTCCCTATCCCTGTTTCTGATGCTTCTAGGTTCTCCTGTAGTATTAAGTTGTCCTTCATTGTTTGTACACCTTGTTTTCCCTTGTTTTTTCATGATGTTCACGTCATTTTCCAGCTCTATTTGATTGCTGTGTTTCTGCTCTCTTCTATAGATTTGTTATGGGTTTATATATCTCTGTTTTCTCTCCTTTGTGTTGGTAGACTATGCCTGCTTAAGTGGATTCCGCTGTTAAGGAATTCTGACGGCCGAGCTCCAGTGATGTCACCTCTCTGCTGTGGTGGGCCCCAGGCTCCTTGCCGGAGTGTCCGAATTGGGTGGGTGGACTGGATTGTCTCTGGTTGGTTTCAGCTCCCGGTCGCTGGCAGGCCGGCAGTCTCCAGCCACCCAGTAGCGCGGGCAGCTTGTGGTCTGTCTTCAGCTGGTGGGTGATCTCTAGCCACACAGTTGCGCGTTCGGTCGCCGGCAGGCGCGCGTTCTCCAGCCGTCAAGACATAGCGTCAGCAGGTGGGCTGGCGCCAGCAGGAAGGTGGTCTCCAGTTGCCCAGTCACACTGGCAGTGGGCCGGCGTTCTCCAGCCAGCCAGTCAGGAGGGCCTGGCCTCTAGTCCCCTGGTTTATCCTGCTAGTCCTGATTTCTCCTGTTAGACCAGATTTCTCCTGAGTGATGCTTCTCGGCAGCTCAAACTGTTCTCTGGGTCTGCCGTTTGTTGGGTGGGGAGGGTGTCTATTGGGAACCCTGGAACTCTATTGTTTTAATTTTTTTCGCTTGCCCATCGCCCCGCACTGGCTAGACAAGTTTCATTTTTGCCGCTGATGGGAAGGGGAGATGAAGGTCAGGTGCCTCTAGTTTTCCCCCAGTCTTTATGCAGACTTGCTCTGATTATTCCTCCCCCAAAAGCCTAGGAGATATTTTATGCGAATTCCCCTCTGTATGTGAGATGAGCTGAGAAACACACACCTGTTTTATTCTTGCAATCTGTCAGGGAGTGGTGGTGGTTACTTCAGCTCTCCAAGATGGTGGCTGTTGGTTTCCTTTGTGGAGTTTCTGCTTTGGGGCATAGAAATGTACTGCTAACTTCCCCGTCTGAAATCCCGAATTCAGCTGGGGGCTCAGTGGATGCTCAGCCAGCAGGATTCCACAGAATCCGCAGCAACGTTTCTCCTGCTTGCTGGTCGCTTCTCGGTGGTGCCTCACCATTTGTAGACACAGGGCAGGTCACGCGGATCAATCAGAATGGATCTCCAGTTGCACAAGTGGCTTGTGTTTGAGACTCAATTACCGGACCTCGGTGGTGGAAATCATTCTTCTAGGTTTCGGTAAACACCCATTTTCCTGTAAGATCCTAACAAGATAGTTTTTCATTGCTCTAACTCGTTATTCACTTGCGCAGTGGCAGGGTACACTGGGTGTGATACACTGTCTTCACAGCCATCTTGCAATGCCGAAATATTAGGATTTGGATGCACCATTTACTGAAAACTGTTTCAGTACTAGGAAAAAATATGTATTTCAGGTGGATGAATATTTCTGAGAATAATTTTTTAAAAATTGGATTATAAATCCACATACATGAATATGAATGAATTTAGGGAGTGCAAAATAAGACACAAATATTTCATATTTTGAAAAATCTGGAGAGTATATATATATATATATATATATATATATATATATACACACACACACACACACACACACAGACATTAAAAACTAGCAATATATATGCCAATCAAAATTCATCATGAAATACATACCATCCACACACCCAAAAATATTCATATACTGAACATGGATTTATGTATAATGTTGTTCAACTAGGAGGCTTACCCATAGGTTGAATTTTCAGTTCCAACAGCATTTAGGAGGAGTGATCTCTTCTCACAATTTGTATTTGCCAAGTCAGTCACCTCACAAAAATGTACGTGTGATACCAGGTACAATTCTATATGTGCATATAAAATTACATGTGCTGAATAGGCTACAGAGAAAAGGAGACAGGAATTCACATATTTGTTAACTTTCAAAACACACGGAGAACTATTTCAACAAAAAAAATGACTAGATTTATAACTCCTACCCTATATAATGCAAAAGGCAATTCCAACTATACACCATGCCTCCTCTGAACTGCTTGTATTTCTATTCTGTTTTGGTTATTATTCTCTATCATATTACGATTAGTAGTCAGAGTCTAGTATGGTAGGGGTTAGAGTCAGGGATTCAGTATTTCGAATGGAAATTTGGAAAATGTATCCAATGTGTATGCAAATATGTGCCACACAAAATCTTCCCACTCCTCCAGAACAATGGCTTGACATTATCTTCGCCCCAAGTAAGACATAATTAGAGGAGAAGAATTAGAAAATCAGTGAATACTTCTCTGGAATGTAATATGCTAAGAAGTTCACTACCTTGAAGGTGGTACAGGAGTTTCCAAAAGTAAGGGACAGGGTGAACACTCCATAAACATGGAGCTCTGCTGGCCTAAAGACTTCTTGAGAAATTTCCTCTGAGGTTGGGCACTTGAAACATATGTTGTTATGAGGAGCTTTAGCTTCCTTTGTACTGAGATCATCAAAGCTGGGTCTGCACCTATGTGACCTGTAAAACATAGTTTCTTATTTTCCAATTAACATGAGACACCAGTCCTGAATTTGATCTTTGTAGGTAAACTGTGGCCACTGGGTTCTAAGTGTCTCCCTGTGTGGACTGTGAAGCCATTTGTTCATCCTCCAATTTTCATGGTGTTTCTTGCTGCTGTATTTGCTTATGAAGTAAAAAAAAAGATCACCTGGGACACAGTGCTTGAGGGAGTTCTGTCACGTGTGGTGGGTCAGGGTCTGCAAGAGAATATACCAACAATGCTTCTATTCCACATAGCTTTTCCCCTTGACCACAGCAACATAATTCTCAACATTGCCCTGAAACCTCTCTATATAACAAGATACCATTACATATAAGGGTCTGCTGGCTGCACCATGTCAGTCACAAGGCATTTGGAAACCAATGGAAGATCAACATGGCCCCACCACAGATGTTTTATCACACACCTCCCCTCCTCTGATCTAGGCCCACTACTCAGCAGGCTCCAATTTACTGGCATCTCTGTTATACACCATTTTGATGAAACCTAGTCAATCAAGGCACTGTCTGGTATACTCATGATCAGCAACCGGTTTTCCAAATTTTCTCCAGTGCCACCTGGTCATGGAAATTTCAATAATTTTATTGTATTTATCTAGCCATTTTTCACGGATGAAGATGGAGGCACTGTGGATTTCAATTTGTACAGGAACCATTAAATGAGAAACCTCATTTCGATGAATGCTCTGTAGAACTGTTAAAGACAAGGCTTCCCAGGGAGTGGCCAAAAAGTCACATGAAATCAGACCCATTGAGGTCTACAATGTGAGGTCCATGTGTGTTTTGACTGTCACCTATGCCTACCAAGTCTTTCAGAAAAAAAAAATCATGTGGTATCCTGGCTGAGATTCCCAGTGCTCTGTGGAAAGCCACCCTGGGCCTAGATCTCAGTTTCCAAGGGAGACTCTCATGCATGCCCTCCTAGAATCCCAACACAATTCATGGCACAAGTTCTCTGAGATCAGATCCAGAATGCACTCTCTAAGTGTAATCACACCAGAGTTCAAGCCCATGTGGACCCAGGCATCTCCTTTAACAGCCACATAATGACCACAATTAAACCAAAACACTCCCACATGGCCCTCATCTTTTTCCATATAGATACTCATCATAACCTCTGGCTGGAGGTTTCCATGAGGGGCACATTCCAAGACAGTGTCCAAAATAAGCTCCCTTGCCCCTCATTTGCCTAAAGTCAGGGTGGCCTGGACATACTTCCTGTGAACCCGGAGTGATCAAATAGGCATGCCGTTAATACTGCACCGCTTCTTCAATTTGAGGCCTACTGAGTTAGAGGTATAGATTCTTTATGTAAATTAGAGTCATGAGAAAACCCAAGCACCTTTGCAGGGCTTTGAAGAACTCAATTGACACAAAGGATCCCTATTCTCACTTGATAGAGGTCAGGAACCTCACAGAGGAAAGCGAGACTTTATCCACAATGACTGGTGTATTTGCCATTTTGGTTTTGGATGCACACATGGGATCTTTCTTTAGATCCATCTGGTGCTGAGAATCTAAGCCACAACCTCACACAGGGCCAAGATGCTAATTCAGACACATCCCTTTCCAAAGCAATTTAGCAAAGAGCCACAGGTGATGCCCAATCATTTCCATTTGAAAACTGTTTACTTCAGGCTTCACAAAGGGGTGGCCAGAGCAATAACTTCCTGACATTCAGTTCATCAGAACAATATATAAGCAAAATGCCCAAAGCAGGGTTTTTCCACTGAGATTTTCCTGGTCACACTGATATCTGAGTTTTTTGAGATGCTCGCCATTCCCTTCAGCTATCCAGTACATGGCCATGTCACAGAGCTTGGAGGTGGTATATATGTTGGACACAAAACCATGATCCTATTCTGGAGAGTGAACAGAGTTCATGAATAAACCTGGAAATTAGGAATGTATTAGGTTATGCCCATCTTTAAGTAAAGCTGCAAACCATTCATAAATTGGGCAGGATGAAATGGGAAGCTTTCTACTAGACAGGACACATCCATTGATGCACTCTCTTTTCTAATGTCTACAACCACGGACACCATGGGATACACAGACATAGAAACACTCTCCTTTTCAAACGACTTACGAGAAACAGTTCACTCCAAACCAAACAAACCACCTTTTTTTCCTATTCTCACAACATGAGACAAAATCACAAACTCACAACCACACCCACAAAGGCACCTTTTTACCCTAAGTAGGTCTGTGACTCTATGGAGTGTCCTCTGACTGGTGGGCCACACAATGTTCCCCCGAAATGTCCTGTCCTGTCTCAGATATGGTCTCCTTGGCCATCTCTATGAAGTTCTCAGGAGCCAGCGGTGGGCCACTATCTGCTTTTTCAGGAAAGGCCCCTCTTCAGAGCTCTCTTGGCTTTTGGCCATTCTAACATCAGTAGGTACAAAGAAAGACTGACTCTGTCCTTGGTAATTCCAAACAAGTGAACCCACTGGGACTGGTACTGGGACTGGCTCTGTGTGCCTGGCTTCCAGGATCCTAAGTTCAGAGAGTTCCATCACCAAGGGAGTAAGGTGAGGTCACTTCCTTCAGGAACTGAATGAGGTCACTGCCTTGGCAAACACTTTATCCTAACAGTTGCTTCCAAGTGTCTCATTAGATGGAGGCTTCCCCTACTTCCTGTGAAACATGCACAAGTTAGAATGGTATATCAACCATAGGAACCCGGTAATAGCTCTCCACACAGGCCTGGTTTGGTCCATCTCCTCTACATTGAGAAGAGAGGTTCTGATTCAGACACATCCCGTCATCCTGACCAGGTATTTTGCCATGGAAGATTACTTTTGCTTTCTCAGGTCCTCCATAGCTGACTACATATTCTCCAGGGATCATTTCTGCATTGAACTTGTGGTTCTCAACAGGTGAAAGATCCCCTACATTCCTGTATTGTAAGACCAACTCTGTCCCTGCTCTTCTTTAAATTTACATTGAGGGAACAGTGTATTGTTAGGGTTAATAAAATGTTTGATTTGGGTTAGAAATCATTCTGCTGGATGAATAATGGTATTGGGAACCTGCGATATTTTTAAAAATATAGAGGTGAAATATATAAATGAAAAAAGAAAGTCTAGGTAATTTTGAAGCCCAGAGGGGCAATGGGCCCTTCATTGGGATACTTAGCTTTGATTTACGTTGTGCACAGATATCTCAGATAAATCGATATCCAATGGCATAGGACCTTGTTCCTTTTATGATTAAAATTCGAAGAGAACATCCAGTCAAAAAGGGATAGTAAGTAGGATTAGATAGATATTCGGTAGGTTAACAAAGAAGAGTGAGTATAGGATTTGGAACAAAAGTGCTTTAGCAATAGGGTTTGGGTTAAAGTGTGAAAGTAAATATCAGCACACTTGAAGGGTCAGTCACAATGATGAACAGTGGAAAATATGTAGGAAAGCAGATATCAATAGAGATATTACAAAATCAACAAATGGGCCAAGGACCTGAACAGACACTTCTCAGAAGAAGACATACAATCAATTAATAAGTACATGAAAAAATTCTCACCTTCTCTAGCAGTCAGAGAAATGCAAATCAAAACCACCCTAAGATACCATCTCACTCCAGTAAGATTGGCAGCCATTAGGATGTCAAACAATAATATGTGCTAGCGAGGATGTGGGGAAAAGGGTACACTTGTACATTGCTGGTGGGACTGTAAAATGGTGCGGCCATTATGGAAAGCAGTATAGAGATTCCTGGGAAAGCTGGGAATGGAACCACCATTTGACCCAGCTATCGCCCTCCTCGGACTATTCCCTGAGGACCATAAAAGAGCATGCTATAGGGATACCGCCACATCAATGATCATAGCAGCACAATTCACAATAGGCAGACTGTGGAACCAACCTAGATGCCCTTCAATAGATGAATGGATAAAAAATAATGTGGCATCTATACACAATGGAGTATTATGCAGCACTAAAAAATGACAAATTCATGGAATTTGCAGGGAAATGGATGGCATTAGAGCAGATTATGCTAAGTGAAGCTAGCCAATCCTTAAAATACAAATGCCAAATGTCTTCTTTGATTTAAGGAGAGCAATTAAGAACTGAACAGAGGGAAAGAGCATGAGGAAAATATTAACATTAAACTGAGACAAGTGATGGGAGGGAAAGGGAGAGAGAAGGAAAATTGCATGGAAACGGAAAGAACCCTCATCGTTATACGAAATCACATATACGAGGTTGTGAGGGGAAAGGGGGGAAGGGAGAGAACGGAACAACAACAGATGAGGTAGAGAGGGAAGATGAAAGGGGAGGGGAGGGGGGATAGTAGGGGATAGAAAAGTCAGCAGAATACAACAGTCACTAATATGGCATTATGTAAACATTGTGAATGTGTAACTGATGTGATTCTGCAATCTGTATTTGGGGTAAAAATGGAAATGCATAACTCACTTGAATCAAATGTATGAAAGATGAAAAAAAAATTAAAAAAGTACTAAATTGGCTCATCGTAACAAAAAAAAAAGAGATATTACAAAATCAGGCAAAGTATAAAGTGAGTGATATGATTAGATATTTGCAACAGGGTTGATTTTGAATATATAATCTTAGGAAGAAACAAATATGTAGTCACCAATAGGATTGATATTTGAGAGCATTAGGCAACCTGAACATGGAAGTAATCCATGTTCACTTTCCATTTAGGCTTTAGTACAATAATAAGTGTGAACTTTGCATTTTGTGTCCAGAATATTACTGTGATAAAATGTATATATAGATTAGGTGACATGAGTATTTCTTTCACCATTTCTGCGAGTAATATTTTGAAGACATATACATAAGTATTGGTTGTACAAAAAGCTGTACCCTGTGTCTATGAATATACAGATAATGCATGAATAGACCATACTGTGAATAAATAGTATAGCTGGTTCCACTTTAAATAATGGATTGAATTGATATTCACAAAGGAGTGGTCTGAGGCAAAAACCTTCCTGAAATTCAGGGCAACAGAACAATAGGTAAACAAAACGCACAAAGCAGGGTTTCTCCACTGAGACTTTCCTGTTCACACTGATATCTGAGTTTTCTGAGATGCTCGCCTTTCCCTTCAGCTATCCAGTACATAGCCATATCACATAGCTTGGAGGTAGTACATATCTTGGACACAAAACAATGAGGCAATTCTGGAGAGTGTCCAGAATTCAGGATGTAAACAGAAACTTTGAAAGATAGCAGGTGTTTCCCTTCAATAAGGAAAGCTGCAGTCCATTAATAAATCAGGCAGGATGAATGTTGCGAAGCTTTCTCCTAGACAGGACACATCCATTGATGCATTTTCTTTTCTAATGTCTACAACCACGGACAGAGTGGGATACACAGACATAGAAGCACTCGCCTTGTCAAAGGACTTACTAGAAACAGTCCACGCCAATTCAAACAAACAGCCTTTCTTACATCTTCTCAGAACTTGAGAAAAAACCATACACACACCTACACCCACAAAGGCACCTCCTTTGTGGAGTGTCCTCTGAATGGTGGGCCATACTATATTCCCCCAAAATGGCCTGTTGTATCTCAAATCTGGTCTCCTTGGCCAACTCTGTGCAGTTGTCAGGAGCCAGCGGTGAACCAATACCTGCTTTCTCAGAAAGCTCTTTCTTCAGAGCTTTCCTGGCATTTGGCCATTCTCACATCTGTTGGTACTAAGAAAGACTGACTCTGTGCTTGGTAAATTGAAACAAGTGAGACCACAGGGACTGGGACTGCGACTGGCTCTGGGTGCCTCTCTTCCTGGATCCCAAGTTCAGAGAGTTCCATCACCAAGGAAGTGAAGTGAGGTCACTTCCTTCAGGAACAGAATGAGGTCACTGCCTTGGCAACCTCTTTGTCCTAACAGTAACTTCTAAGGGTCCCATGAGATGGAGTCTGTCCCTTCTTTCTGTCACACTTTCACAAGTTAGAATGGTATATCAACCATAGGCATCTGGGAAGAGCTCTCCACACAGGCCTGATTTGGTCCATCTTCTCTACATTTAGAAGATAGAGGTTGATTCAGACACATCCATTCATCTTGACCAGGTTGTTTACCATAAAAGATGACTTTTCCTCTCTCAGGTCCTTCATAGCTGCCTATATCTTCTCCAGGGATCATTTCTGCATGGACCTTTGATGTTCTCAGAAGGTGGAAGATCCCCTACATTCCTGTATTGTAAGACCAACTCTGTCCCTCCTCTTTTGTAAAGTTAGATTGAGGGAACAGTGTATGTTTAGGGTTAATAACATGTTTGATTTGGGTTAGGAATCTCTCTGCCCCATGAATAATGGTATTGGGAACCTGTGATATTTACAAGAATATATAGGTGAAATGTAAGTATGAAAACAGAAATCTAGGTAAGATTCGAAGTCAGAAGGGCATTGGGTCCTTGAGTGGGATTCTTAGGTTTGAATTATGTTCTGCATATATGTCTCCGACAAATTGAAATACAATGGTTTAGGACCTTATACCTTGGATGATTAATTGTCGAAGAGAACATCGAGTCAAAATGCAATAGTCAGTAGGATTAGGAAGATAGTCAGTAGGTTTAGAAATAAGAGTGAGTATAGGATTTAGACCAAAATTTCTTTAGCAATAGGGTCTCGGGTAGACATTGAATGTAAATATCAGCATATGTGAAGTGTCAGACACAATGATGAACTGGGGAATATATGTAGGAAAGCAGATATCAATAGAGATATAAGGAAATCAGGCAAAGTATAAACTGAGTGATAGGATTAGACATTTTCAACAGGCTTGAAGTTGAATATATAATCTTAGAAAGAAACAAATATGTAGTCACCAATAGGATTTACATTTGAGAGCATTAGGCAACCTGGATATGGTTGTTTTTAGTAATCCATGCTCACTTTCCATTTAGGCTTTGATACAATCATGAGTATGACCTTTGTTTTTTGTGTCCAGAATATTACTGTGATAAAAAAAGAAATATATATATATATATATATATATATATATATATATATATATATATATATATATATATATATATATTGATAGATAGATAGATAAGGTGACATGTTTATTTCTTCTACCATTTTTGGGAGCAATGTTTTGAAGAGGTATAAATTAGTATTGGGGCAACAAAGAGGTGTACACTGTGTCTATGAATATAGAGATAATGCATTAATAGACCATACTGTGAATAAATAGCATACCTGGTTCCAACTTTAATAATGGATTGAATTGAAATGTGAAAATGTACAGGAAATCTTATATTGATATTCACACATTCATTCCAACCACTTATACATCTAATGGTAATATTAATGTTATGGTTTATCTTGAAGAGTGTGTGGGTTTAGCTTCAAAATTGATTATGGAAATCGAAAATAATGTGTTTGGAAAGAAGTCTCATGAAAAGACCAGTCAAGTAACATGGAGGAATACATGTGTTCTGAAGCAGGAAGTGATTAAAAGTGAAACAAATTCCTATAAATTTCTGAACTTGTGAATGAAATATATAACCTATGATGTGCAAAAACTGAAGAAATAGTAATGTACCAGTGTTGAATTAAAATGAATGTCAAAATAGACATCATGTCCCATAGGAATATACTTGCATTGATGTTAAACTGGGTCAGTGACTGTAGAAATATTAGGATTTGTAAGCACCATTGATTGAAGTTAGTTTTCAGCACTGGGAAACAAATATGTATTTCAGGTAGATGATTATTTCTGAGAATAATCTTGTGAAAAGTTGATTATAAATCCACATACATGAACATGAATGAATTTACGGAGTGTATATAAGACAAATATATTTCATATTTTATAAAATCTGTAGAGTGTATGTATATATATATATATATATATATATATATATATATATATATATAGACAAAAAAACACAAAAATTCATTAAAAAGTATCAATATATATATGCCAATCGTAATTCATCATGTAATATATATCACCCTCAGATGCAAAAATATTTATTTTACTAAACATGGGTTTATGTATAATATTGTTCTAATAGGAAGCTCACCCATAGTTTGGATTTTCAGTTCCAACAGCGTTTAGGAGGACTGATCTCTTCTTACAATTTGTTTCTGCCAAGTCAGCCAACTCATAAAAATATACGTGTGATACCAAGTAGGAATCTATATGTGCATATAAAAAGTACATGTGCTGAGTAGGCTACAGAGAAAGGGAGACAGGAATTCACATATTTGTTAACTTTAAAAACGCATGGAGAGAGCTGGGGATGTGGCTCAAGTCGTAGCGCGCTCGCCTTGCATGCGTGCGGCATGGGTTCGATTCTCAGCACCACGTGCAAACAAAGATATTGTGTCCGCCGATAACTAAAAAAATAAATATTACAGAATTCTCTCTCTCCTCTCTAACTCTCTCTTTAAAAAAAAAACACATGGAGGACTATTTCAATTAAAAATTGAGTAGATTTATAAAACCGACCCTTTATCATGCAAGAGGGAAGTCCAACTATACACCATGCCTCCTCTGAACTGCTTGTATTTTCATTTTTTTTGTTTATTTTTCTCCATCATATTAGGATTAGTAGTCAGAGTCTAGTAGGGTATGAGTTAGTGTCAGGGATTCAGTATTTCGAATGGAAAATTGGAAAATGGATCAATGTGTATGCAAATGTGTACTACAAAAAAATTTTCCCACTCTCATTCAGAACAATGCCTTGACATTACCTTCACCCCAAGTAAGACACAATTAGAGGAGAAGAGTTAGAAAATCTTTGAATACATATCTGAAATTGAAAATGCTTAGGGTTCACAACCTTGGAGATTGTAGAGGAGTTTCCAAAAGTAAGGGACAGTGTAAAAACTCTACAAACATGGAGATTTGCCTGCCTAAAGACGTCTGGAGAAACTGTCTCTAGGTTGGGCACTTGAAATATATGTTTTTGTGAGGATCTTTAGCTTCCTTTCCAGTGAGACCATCAAAGCTGCGTCTTCATCTCTGTGATCTGGAGGACATGGTTTATAATTTTCCAATAAACATGAAGCAGCAGTGCTGAATTCTCTCTTGTATGTAAACTGTGGCCACTGGGGGCTAAGTGTCTCCCCATATGGACTGCGAAGCCATTTTATCATCCTCCACTTTTCCTAATGTTTCTTCCTGCTGCACTCGGAGTTTGGTATTTGCTTCACGAAATACAAGGAGTTCAACTGGGACAGAGTGTTGCCGCGAGTTCTGTCACGTGTGGTGGATCAGGGTCTGCAGGAGAATGCACCAACAGGGCTTGTATACCACATAGGATGCCCCCTTGACCATAGCAACCTGATTCTGAACATTGCACTGAAACCTCTCCATATAACAAGTTGCCTTTACATATAAGGGTCTGCTGGCTGCACCATGTCAGTCACAAGCCATTTGGAAGCCAATGGCAGATCCACATGGCCCCACCTCAGATGTTTTATCACACATTTGCTCACCACTGCTCTAGGCCCACTACTCAGCAGGATCCAAATTATTGAGATCTCTGTTCTACACCATTTTCATCAAAACCAGTCAATCAAGGCACTGTCTGGTACACTCGTGATCAGCAACAGGACATCCAAATGTTCTTCATTGCCACCTGATCATTGGAATTTCAAAAATTTCATGGTATTTATCTAGCCAATTTTCAATTATGAAGTTGGAAGCACTATGGCTTTCAAATCATTCAGGAATCATTCAATGGTGAGGAAGCTCATTTCAATGAAAAATTTGAAGAACTCTCACAGGCAAGGCTTCCCAAAGAGTGGCCTAAAAGTCACATGAATCCAGGCCCATCGAGGTCTACAATTGAGGTCCATGTGTGTTTTGACTAGCAAATATGGCTTCCAAGTCTTTCAGAAAAAAATAATTTGATATCCTGGCTGAGATTCCCAGTGCTCTGTGGAAAGCCACCCTAGGACTAGATCTCAGTTTCCAACGGAGACTCTCATGCATGGCCTCCTAAATTCTTAACACAATTCATGGCAATACTTCTTTGATGATTGATCCAGAACTGAGTGTTTAAGGGGAATGACACCAGAGTTCAAGCCCAGGTGGATCCAGTCATCTCTTCCAACTGCCACACGAATGACTACAATTAAAACCAAAACACTTCCACATGGTCCTCACCTTCTTCCAGAGAGACACTCATCATTACCTCTGGCTGGAGTTTTTCATGTGGGACGCATCCCAAGAGAGTGTCCGAAATAATCTTCCTTGCCCCTCATTTGCCTAAAGTCAGGGTGGCATGGTCACCCTTCCTGTGAACCTGGAGTGATCCAATAGGCCTGCTTCTCCAATTTGAGGCCTACTGACTCTCAGGGATAGATTCTTTAAGTGATTTGGAGTCACAAGAAAACACAAGCACCTCTGCAGTTCTTCAAAGAACTCATTTGACCTAAAGGATCCCTATTCTCACTTGATAGAGGTCAGAATCCTAACAGAGGAAGGCAAGAGACTCATCAACAATGACAGATTTTGGCCATTTTTGTTTTGATTGCACACATGCAATCTATCTTTAGATCCATCATGTGCTGAGAATCTAAGCCACAACCTCATACAGGGCCAAGAGGCTGATTTAGACACATCCTTTTACAAGCAATTAAGCAAAGATCCACAGGTGATGCCCATTCATTTCCATTTGAAAACTGTTTTCTTCAGGCTTCACAAAGGGGTGGCCTGAGGCAAAGACCTTCCTGACATTCAGGACAACAGAACCATAGGTAAGCAAATGAACCAAAGCAGGGTTTCTCCACTGAGAATTTCCGGGTCACACTGATATCTGAGTTTTCTAAGATGTTCCCATTCTCTACAGCTATCAAGTATATGGACATGTCTCAGAGCTTGGAGGTGGTACATATCTTGGAAACAAAACCATGAGACTATTCTGGAGAGTGGCCAGAATTCAGGAAGAAAACAGGAACTTAGGAATTTAGTAGGTGTTGCCCATCCATAAGGCAAACCAAAGTCCATTCTTCAATTAGGCAGGATGAATGCTGGGAAGTTTTCTACTAGACAGGACACATCCTTTGATGCCTTCTCTTTTCTAATGTCTACAACCACGGACACAGTGGGATACTCAAGACTTAGAAACACTAGCCTTGTCAAACGACTTACTAGAAACAGTCCACTCCAACCCAAAAAAACTGCCTTTTCTATCTATTCTCAGAACATGAGAGAAAAGCACAAACTCACTGAACACCCACAAAGGCACCTCCTTAACCCAAGTAGGTCTGTGACTATCTGGAGTGTCCTCTAACTGGTGGGCCATACCATGTTCCCCTGAAATGGCCTGTCCTTTCTCAGATCTGGTCTCCTTGGCCAACACTGTGAAGTTGTCAGGAGCCAGTGGTGAACCAATACCTGCTTTCTCAGGAAAGGCCCCTCTTCAGAGCTCTTCTGCCATTTGACAATCCTCATATCAGTCGGTACCAAGGAAGACTGACTCTGTCCTTGGTAAATCCAAACAAGTGAGACCACTGGGACTGGGACTGGGACTGGCTCTTGGTGCCTGGCTTCCTGCATCACAATTTCAGATTTTTTGATCACCAAGGAAGAGAGGTGAGGTCACTTTCTTTAGGAACTGAATGAGGTCACTACCTTGGCCACCACTTTGTCCTAACAGTTGCTTCGAAAGGTCCCATGAAATTGAGGCTGCCCCTACTTCCTTTGACACTTTCACAAGTTAGAATGGTATATCAACCATAGGCACCTGTAAACAGCTCTCCACACAGGCATGGTTTCATCAGTTCTCTACATTACGAAAGGAGAGGCTGATTCAGACACATCCCTTCATACTGACCCTGTTGTTTGCCATGGAATATGACTTTTCCCCTCTTAGGTCCTTCATAGCTGCCTGCAACTTCTTCAGGGTATAATTTCTGCATGGTCCTTTGATGTTCTCAGCAGGTGGAAGATCCCCTACATTACTGTATTGTAAGATAAACTCTGTCTCGGCTCTTCTGTAAAGTTAGTTTGAGGGAACAATGTATGGTTAGGCTTAATAACATGTTTCATTTGAGTTAGGAATCATTCTGCTTAATGAATAATGGTATTGGGAACTTGCGATATTTACAAGAATATATTGGTGAAATACAAGTTTGAAAACAGAAATCTAGATAAGATTTGAATCCAGGAAGGGCATTGGGCTGTTGATTGGGATACTTAGCTTTGAATTATGTTCTGCACAGATGTCTCAGATAAATCAATATACAATGGCATAGGACCTTGTACCTTGGATGATTGCTTGTCGAAGAGATCATCCAGTCAAAAAGGGATAGTCTTTAGGATTAGGAAGATAGTCGGTATGTTAGAAAAAAGAGTGAGTATAGGATTTGGACCAAAAGTTCTTTAGCAATAGGGTTTCGGATAAAGAGTGAATGTAAATGTCAGCACATGTGAAGAGTCAGTCACAATGATGAACTGGGGAAAATATGTAGGAAAGCAGATATCAATAGAGACATTAGGAAATCAGGAAAATATAAAGTGAGTGATAGGATTAGTCATTTTCAACAGGGTTGAGGTTGAATATATTATCTTAAGAAGAAACAAATATGTAGTCACCAATAGGATTGATTTGAGAGCGTTAGGCAACCTGGATATGGATGTGTTTAGTAATCCATGCTCACTTTCCATTAAGCTTTGGTGAAAGGTTAATAAAATAGGTACTTATTACTTACTGTTTTTCTGTATGCTTAACAAAACACTGTTGAAGTCTTGAGGACTGTTTGCTAATCTTGTTTCCAGAATGTGCTGTCCCCAACTGCCAAACTGCAAATGTATACCCTCACCCGTTTGCACGCAAACCACCCACTTGCCCTGACCCATCAATAAACTTCCCTCCCTGCCCTCTCCAAGGAAAGCATATAAGCTCTGCTTAAGCTGTTCTCATTGCTCTCTGCTCTATTCAAGTGAGCTCTGAGCCCCAGAATGCTGGACCCATAATAAACCATTTACTGTTGCTTGAGACATTCCTCTGGTGGTCTCTTCCTCTGATGCTTGCCCGACCTTTACATCTGGAGGCACGAGCAAGATCCGGCAGCGGCGGATGAAAGATCCCCAAGGGGCTCTTTTCAGGGTAAGTAAGGGAACTCTTTTTGGTTTTAGGTTTCAGGTTAGGGCTTGGCAAAATGGCTATTGGTGATGAGCGTGAGCTCTCTCTGACAGAGGCTGACATACGTGTCACAGAGCCACAGGCCACGTCCCTGGGGGATGCCCCAGAGGACTCAGGAAATCGAGGAACAATAGTCTCCTTGACTCAGTGATATTTTGCTTCGGATTCAGTATTGCCAGCCCATCAGGTTTTGCCGGCTACTCAGTCCTGGCCTCAGTATTGGACGTCCATTGCCTGTCTTTATTGTCTTGTCTTGTCAGTGTAGTGTGTGATTTCTTTCACTGTCTGTGTATCTCTCATTTTGGGACAGAGCACTTCAACACCTCTCTTCCTGACCCTTGATCACTGGACCAAAGTCTGTGCAAGGCCCAGAATCTTTCTTTTTCAGTAAATTGCTGGACCTGGCAGACCCTCTGTGCCTCAGAATGACCCACCTTTGGAGTTGGATAGCCCCTAGAAACATCTACTTCCCACTAATTTGAAACGTCAGAGATTTTGTCTTTCAACCGGGGCCACATAGACATCCAGATCAACAGCCATATATCTTAACTTTGCAGGACCTCTGCAAATCTCCTCCTACATGGGTGAAGCCTTTCTTTGTCTCTGCGCCCACTCCTACTCCTTCCACCATGATTCTATCTCACAAACCCTCTGCTCTTCCTCCTCCAACCTCTGTTCTCCCTGAGTCTCAAGACTCTACTGGACTCTCCTACCCTTCTTATCCGCTGCCGTAGTCCACCAACCCCCAACAACCTCTAAGTGATTCCTTTGCTGCTGACTCAGCCTCTCCGCCATTGGAGAAAGCTAGGCCGGCCCAGCGCCCACCAGATGACTCCCCCTTGTCACACACACAGCCCCTCCTTCCCTGGAGAAAGCTGGCCCGGCTAAAAGAACTCAAAGAACTCCCTGGCGTTTTCACACCTGCCTACTTGGGATGACTGCCAACAAATCCTAGGGATTCTCTTCATGACAGAGGAACGAGAGAGAAACTTTCTGGAAGCTAGAAAAAAATATCCTCGGACCAGATGGGTGACCAACACAACTTCCCAACATAATCAAAGCCGGCTTACCCTTGAACTGACCCAACTGGGACCCCGACACCTTTGAAGGTAGGGAGCATCTGTCCACTTATTGCCGGGCCCTAATAGTGGGTTTCCAACCGGCCGCTAGCCAACCAAATAATTTGGCCAAGGTAAGAGAGATTATTCAAGGGCCTGATGAATATCCCTCTATGTTTCTAGAGAGAATTATGGAGGCGTATAGGAGGTATACTCCTTTAGATCTTCAGGCAGAGGATCAAAAGACATATGTCATGATGGCCTTCATTGGGCAAGCTGATCTGGATATTAAAAGAAAGTTACAATACTTAGATGGATTACAAGATATGACTTTGAGAGATTTACTCAGGGTAGCCGAGAAAGTATCCTATAAGAGAGAAACAGAGAGAACGAAAGGGAGCAAAGGGAGGATGACAGATGAAAAAGACAGATGAAGGTATTAACTAAGGTCCTGGTCACAACAATAAATAGGCCAGAAATTAAGAAACAGGGAGACAAGAAATGATACCTGGGTCCCCACCAGAGGCCACCCTTGGCCTCAGATCAATGTGCCTACTGTAAAGAAAAAGGACACTGAGCCAAAAAGTGCCCTAGAAAGAGACAGCCACACCAGACAGCCTTTCTGACTCTGGAGGTTGACTGAGAATGTCGGGGCTCAGATCCCTTCCCCGAGCTCAGGGTAACTTTTGAAGTGAAGGGGACCCCATAAACTTTGAAGTGGATACAGCAGCAGTATACTCAGCCCTTAAGGCCCCACTGGGCCCTCTATCAAATAAAAGGTCTCTAGTTCAAAGGGCTAACAGCAGTAAATATCAGACTTAGACAACTAAGAGGACCATGGACATGGGGAAAGGAAAAATCCAACATTCCTTCCTAGTAATCCCAGAATGCCTGGCCCCATTGATGGGCAGAGATCTGCTCAGTAAGCTCCGGGCCAAAACAACTTTTAACCCCGAAGGCCCCAAAATGAAATTTCTAAATCCTTCATTAAAAACTCCTATAGTCATGGCTTTATAAATGTCAGTCAAAGATGAACATCCACTTTTCACACACCCCAAGAATGATCAAACAGGCAAGCTACCCCAGAAATGGATAACAGATTACCCAGATGCCTGGGCAAAAATTGTTGGGTTAGGCCTAGCCATGAAACAACCTCCAAGAACAGTGGAGTTAAAAACCTCAGCCTCCCCAATCAATGTCAAACAACATCCTCTGAGCAAAAATGCTAAAGATGGGTTAAGGCCCCATATTCAGAAATATCTGGCTTTAGGGTCCTAAGGCCCTGTCAATCGGCCTGGAACACTCCCCTGCTACCAGTAAAAAATCGAGGAACTGGGGACTATCCCCGTTCAAGACCTAAGAGAGATCAACAACAGAGTGCAGGACATTCACCCCACGGTAAATAATTTGTACAATCTGCTTATCACTCTGAACCCTGAGTAGAAATGGTATGGACATAAAGATGCTATCTTTTGCATGCCTCTGCATAAAGACAGTCAGTTTCTGTTTGCTTTTGAGTGGGTAGACCCAGAAACCGGAACGTATGGTAAACTAACATGGACTAGACTCCCACAGGGGTTCAAAAACTCCCCCACTCTCTTTGATGAAGCCCTCCACAGAGATGTCAACAACTTCAGAACTATGCACCCCGAAGTCACCCAGCTTCAATACGTGGATGACCTGCTACTGCAGCCAACACCAAGGAAAACTGTGAGTCTGGGAACCAAGCACTATTATGTAAGCTTGCTCAACTCGGGTATAGAGCTTCTTCCAAAAAACCCCAAATTTGCCAGCAAGAAGTAGTCTTCCTGGGCTATTCCCTTAGAGGTGGTAAACGTTGGCTCACTGAGCCCAGAAAACAAACGGTTGTGCAGATACCCCCCCCCCCCCAGCAGCAGACAACACAAAGAGTTTCTTGGGACTACTGGGTTTTGCAGGTTATGGATTCCTGTGTTTGTGTCCTTAACTTCTCCTTTATACCCGCTGTTAAAGGGAGATGCCCAATTCCAATGGACCCCTGAGCACCAGCAAGCTTTTGATAACATCTTACGACACTGGCACTGAACTCCTCAACTTCACTGAGCCAAGCCTGCAATTTCAGAAAGCCCTACACTACGTTAAAAATGTACATCAATTCACACACCTTGGTCCAAAGAAACTGCAGGCATTCCTGAAGGATCAAGAACAGAGTTTTCCACTAACCGACTCACAGCGAAAGGACATAACTGAACGGGTAACAAAACCCTGTCCGTTCTGTCAATAGAACAATTACCCTTCCAAGCTTCCTGTAGGAAAGCGCCTATGAGCAACCAGACCAGGAAATTCTGGGAAGTGGACTTTACTGAAATTTAGCCAGCAAGGTATGGACTTCAATATCTCCTAGTGTTTGTAGATATATTTTCAGGATGGATTGAAGCCTTCCCCACAAAAAAAAAGGCACAAATGGTGGTAGAAAATCCTGAAAGATATTTTTCTATGATACGGCCTACCTAAGGTAATAGGGTCTGATAATGGACCGGCGTTCATGGCCCAGGTAAGTAAGGGGTTAGCCAGGATCCTGGGGATAAATTGGAAGTTACATTGTGCTTATAGACCGCAGAGCTCAGGACAGGTTAAAAAAATTAATAGAACCATTAAAGAGACCTTAACGAAATTAAGCTTAGAGAGGGCATCAAAGATTGGACTATGCTCCTGCCTTATGCACTGTTTCATGCAAGAAATACTCCCTCTGTTTCTTTGTGTAACCTCACCTCCTATAAAATTCTCTATGGGGCCCCTCCTCCAGTAAGGACCTAACCACAACTCTAAGACCTACCGATCCCTTCCACACCCCCTTGCTTGACAAACTTAAAGCTATTGAAAGAACTCAGGGATACCTGTCAAAACACCTGGCCACTGCCTACCAACCTGGTGAAGAGGAGACTCCACATCGATATCAAAAAAGAGACTTCATCTACATAAGATGACATCAGGTGTCATCCCTGGAACCCCGCTGGACAGGACCATACCAGGTGCTAATTATAAAACCTACAGTGGTAAAGGTAGACGGAATCACTTCCTGGATCCTAATTCTCATCTCAAGCCTGTGCCCTGTCCAGACACTGGCTTGAAAGTGGAAAAGACTGGTAACCCTTTCAAATTGCATATTTGCCATGTGGATAAGGCTATAGACTCTCCCCTTGGCCACCACTAGTCCTAACCATCATCAGCCCATTCAGCAGCGATGGCTGATCACAAATCCAATTAGACAAGAAGTATGGTCTGTCTCACATACAGCCCCCTTAGGGACCTGGTGGCCAACTCTCCACCCAGATATTTGTCAGCTGGGTATACGTCTTTCCAATTGGGATATCTCTGATGAAGAGGATCCCACTAAAATTCCATTAAATTTCTCCCGTACCATAGATAATGGAAACAAACATTATGCATGTAGGAACACGCAAGCCTGATGCAGGTTGGCTAGCCTAGATTACTATGTTTGCCCGGTGGACTATCAAAGCCACAAACAACCACGGCTGTGTGGGGGAAAAGCCGTCTTCTTCCGTAAGTCATGGGGATGTGAGCATACAGGGGCTGCCTGGTGGAACCCAAACTCCTCATCAAATTCAGTTCACAGCATTGGCCATATTACCAATTAGACAACCAAAACCGATGGCCCCCAGAGGGGTCTCTAGATCCTCAAATTCTGTGTGACTATTTCAACTTCGGCAAGTGATCAAAAGGATTGAAGAAAATTCCCCTATGTGTAGGCCTTTTCCCTCCTTTGCTCACATCACGAAATATGTTTCTCCAATAGATCCTTCTGCTCCAGATTCTCTGCTGTCACTCTCACATCAACAACCTGATTTCTCCCCTCCAATTACTAGATCAAAACCCCAAACCTCCTCTGGTTCTCAGACCATTGCCCCCATGCTGAGGCAGCAGGTACTGAGGTACCCTTCAACCCACTCACTCCTCTCTTCTCCTGTCAGTGCCCACACCGGGTCCCACCAGGTCCTCTTACCAGCTAACCCAAAGCTCAAACCAGCTGAGGAGTGCCCTCAGACGCCTATCCAAGATGTAATGAAAATGGCCTTTAAAGTTGCTTTGTCATCAGTAAAAACAGGTTACTAAGAATTTAAAGTCCCTCACAGGCTTTTTAGATACTCATTCCCGTCTTCCCATCTGCTCTACCTGTTCTACTGCTCAAGTTTTGTTGCCAGGAAAATCCCAAACCCTTTTCCCATTATTCTTTTATATCTCTTTTTCATCATTCTCAGAACCACAGAACTGCTCTCACCCCCCGCCTTCCCCGTCTTCCCCTCTGTACCAGGCCCACAGAAAAATCTTAAATGGCCTTCTCCAGAAGTCTTCATCGTGGCTGACTTTAGGACTTTCAGCAACAAAGTCTTTATAAAAGAGTTCAGTGTAGATAAACTTCCTCTTTTCGTGTTGCTCTGTTATACTTGGCCACTGGCTGGAAAAATCAGCCCTTCTAAGCTAGACACCCCCTTACTAGTTTTTCACAAAATATGTGAACAAGGCCTCTGGCCTTGAGCTGAGGCTTCCAGAGATGGCTACATTTCCAAGATAAAGAAGTTACCAACTGGGCTCCATGGTAACAGCTGGCAGGGAGAAAATAAAAGAGAAGAAAAAAGCTCTCCCCCTCCCAGGTGTCCTTAATAAGTTATCTTTCCCAGAGAAGAGGAAAATAAAAACAGAACCAAAAACTGCTTTTTGTGAACTTCTGCAGACTGTGAATTTCTGAGTCTTTTCCCTTACATGTTGGGTACAAAATTCTGAAACTACCTAAACTTGGGATTCAGGGGATTAATTGATTACAACAGAAGCAATGCCCTCTATATCCGGTTGCAACCAAATAGGACTGTTTCCCTATCTTTGGTGCTATCTTAGGTGCCTTGCCTTGTCCATACCTACAACAGTATAATTCTATATACTTAAACATTGTTTATTCATAAAATTATCAACAGATGTGATTAATTATGTAATGGTGCAGATGTTTCCCCGAGTGCTCTATCATGAGGCAGGATCATTTAAATTTCAAATAGGGGGGCATACAACCCGGTTCCGCTGGCAACCTGTATCCTTCACTTTAGCCATCCTATGAAGAATAGTAGTTGCTGCAGAGAAGGGCACAGGAACCACTGCCCTAATCCATGGGACACAACAAATGACCCAATTAGAAGCAGCAATAGACCAAAACTTAAAGATATTAAAAAACCACCATCACAGCTTTACAAGAATCTTTAACCTCTCTCTCTGAAGTTGTTTTACAGAACAGGCGAGGGTTCGACCTCCTCTTCATGAGAGAAGGGGCCTTTGTCCTGCATTGAGGGAAGAATGTTGTTATTATGCCTACCATACTGGAGTTGTAAAAGAATCTATGATTAAATTAAGAAGACGCATTGAAGAGCATCAACAAGAGAGAGAGGCCCAAAAAGGGTGGTTTGAGTCTTGGTTCACAGAGTCCCCCTGGGTAACTATGCTTTTATCAGCCCTGGCCGGTCCATTAATAATCCTCACATTATTGCTAACTGTAGGACCCTGTTTGCTCAACCGTGTAGTTTCCTTTCTCCAAGCTCAAATTGGACAAGTTAAACTTATGGTAATCAGAAATCAATATACCACACTAGCAAACATAAAATGTGACATCCTCAATGATCACTATTATGATTTAATGTAACCAAAATAAAGTGGGGAATGAAAGGTAAATAAAATAGGTAATTGTCACTTCCAGTTTTACGGTATGCTTAACAAAACACTGTTGATATCTTGAGAACTGTTCGCTAATCTTGTTCCCTGAATGTTCTGTACCAACTGCAAAACTGCAGAATGTACTCCCTCACCCATTTGCACGCAAACTGCCCACTCGCGCTGACCCATCAATAATCTTCCCTCCCTGCCCTCTCCAAGGAAAGTATATAAGCTCTGCTTAAGCTGTTCTCAGGGCTCTCTGCTCTATTCAAGGGAGCTCTGAGCCCCAGCATGTTGGACCCCCATAAACTTTTGGCTGTTGCATTAGACAGTCCCTGGTAGTCTCTTCCTCCGATGCTCGCCTGACATTTACATTGGTAAAATAATAAGTGTGACCATTGCTTCTGTGTCGAAATGTACAAATTATTATTGGGGGTACAAATAGGTGTACCCTGTGATATGAATATAGAGATAATGCATGAATAGACAATACTGTGAATAAATAATATAATGGATTCCAAATTTAATAATGGATTCAATTGATATCTGAAAATATAAAGGAAATCTTATATTGATATACATACATTCATTCCAACCAGTAAAACATCTAAACGTTATATTAGGATTATGATTTATCATGAAGAGTGTGTGAGTTTTTCTTCAAAATTGATTATGGAAGTTGAAAATAATGTGTTTGGAAAGAAGTCTCATGAAAAGACCAGACAAGAAACCTGGAGGAATCCATGTGTTCTGAAGCAGGAAGTTATTGAAAGTGAAACAAATGCCTATAAGTTTGCTAACTTGTGGATGAAATATATATCTTATGATGTGCATAAATTGAAGAAATAGTAATGTAGCAGTGTTGAATAAAAATGAATGTCATAATACACATCATGTCCCATAGTAATCTACTTGCATTGATGTTAAACTGGGTCAGTTACTGTACAAATTTAGTATTTGTATGCAACGTTAACTAAAGTTAGTTTTCAGTACTGGTAACAAATATGTATTTCAGGTGGATGAATATTTCTGAGAATAATCTTGTGAATACGTGATTATAAATCCATACACATGAACATGAATGAATTTAGGGAGTGTATATAAGACACATATATTTCATATTTTGAAAAATCTGGAGAGTATATATATACAAAAAACACACATGCAGAGACATTAAATTACCAATATATATGCCAATCGAAATTTATCATGAAATATATATCATCCACAGATGCAAAAATATTTCTTTTACTGAACATGGATTTATGTTTAATGTTGTTCAACTAGGAAGCTCACCCATAGGTTGAATTTTAAGATCCAACAGGGTTTAGGAGGAGTGATCTCTTCTCATAATTTGTATCTGCCAAGTCAGCCACCTCACAAGAATGTACATGTGATACCAGGTAGGATTCTATATGTGCATTTAAAAATACATGTTCTGAATAGGCTACAGGGAAAGGGAGACAGGAATTTATATATTTATTAACTTTAAAAACACAAGGAGAACTATTTCAATTAAAAATTAACTAGATTTATAACACCTACCCTTCATAATGCAAATGGCAAGTCCAAATATACACCATGCCTCCTTTGAACTGCTTGTATTTCTATTCTGTTTGGGTTAGTTTTCTCCATCATATTAGGATTAGCAGTCAGAGTCTAGTAGTTTATGAGTTAGTGTCAGGGATTAAGTATTTCGAATGGAAAATTGGAAAATGAATCCAATGTGTATGCATATATGTGCTACACAAAAATCTTCCCACTCTCATCCACAACAATGCCTTGACATTAACTTCGCCCCAAGTAAGACACAATTAGAGGAGAAGAGTTAGAAAATCTGTGAATGCATATGTGGAATGGAATATACTCAGGATTTTCACAAACTTGGAAGTGGTAGAGCAGTTTCCAAAAGTAAAGGCACATGGTAAACACTCCACAAACATGGAGTTCTACCTGGCCTAAAGACTTCTTGATAAACTGCCTCTGAGGTTGGGCACTTGAAATATATGTTGTTGTCAGTAGCTTTAGCTACTTTCTAGTGAGACCATCAAAGCTGGGTCTGCATCTATGTGACCTGGAGGACATTGTTTCTAATTTTCCAATGAACATGAGGCAGCAGTGCGAATACTCTCTTTGTAGTTTAAACTATGGCCACTGGGAGCTAAGTGACTCACCATGTGAACTGTGAAGCCATTTGGTCCTCCTCCACTTTTCGTGGTGGGTTCTTGCTGCTGCACTGGGACTTTGGTATTTTCTTCATGAAATACAAGGAGATCAACTGGGACACAGTGCTGGAGGGAGTTCTGTCACGTGTGGAGATCATGGTCTGCATGTGAATGCACCAACCAGGATTCTATCCCACATGGGTTGCCCCTTTGTCCATAGCAACCTGATTCTGAACATTGCCTTGAAATCTCCCTATACAAAAAGATGCCTTTACATGGAAGGTTCTGCTGGCTGTACCATGTCATTCACAAGCCATTTGGAAGCCAGTGGCAGATCCACATGGCCCCACCACACATTTTATCACACACCTTCACACCACTGCTCTAGGCCCACTAATTTGCAGGCTCCAACTTACTGCATCTCTGTTCTACACAATTTTCAAGAAACCTAGTCAGTCAAGGCACTGTCTGATACACTCATGATTAGCAATAGGACATCCAAAGATTCTCCAGTGCCACCTGGTCATGGGAATTCCAAAAATTTCATGGTGTTTATCTAGCCATTTTTTTGAGGATGAAGTTGGAGGAACTGTGGTTTTCAAAAACCATTAAATGTTGAGGAAGCTCATTTCAATGAAACTCTGGAGAACTCTCATAGGCAAGGCTTCCCAAAGAGTTGTCAAAAGGTCACATGAATCCAGTCCAATTGAAGTCTACAATGTGAGGTACATGTGTGTTTTGACTCTCAGCTATGGCTGCCAAGACTTTAAGAAGAAAATCATGGATTATCTTGGCTGAGATTCCCAGTGCTCTGTGGCCTTGATCTAAGTTTATAAGGGCTACTCTCATGCGTGGGCTCCTAAAATCCCAACAAAGCTCATGGCAATACTTCTCTGAGGTCAGTTTCAGAATTCAGTCTCTATAGGGATTCACACTAGAGTTCAAGCCCAGGTGGACCCAGTGATTTCTTCCAATCGCCACACAAATGACCAAAATTTAAACGAAAACACTCCCATATGGCCCTGATCTTTTCCACATAGACACTCATCATAACCTCTAGCTGGAGGGTTCTATGAGGGGCGCTGGAAAAGACAGTGTCCAAAATAAGCTCCCTTGCCCGTCATTTGCCTAAAGTCAGGGTGGCCTGGAAACCCTTCCTCTGAACCAGGAGTGATCAAATAGGCCTACCATTATTACTGTTCCACTTCTCCAATTTGAGGCCCACTGACTGTGGGGTTTAGATTCTTCATGTGGATTGGGGTCATGAGAAAACCCAAGCACCAATGGGCTAGATTCTGAAGGGCTTTGAAAAACTCATTTGACCCAAAGGATTCCTATTCTCACCTTATGGAGGTCAGGAAACTTACAGAGGAAGGCGAGAGACTTCATCCATAATGAGTACTCTTTTGGCCATTTTGGTTTTGGATGCACACATGGCATCTTTCTTTAGATCCATCAGGTGCTGAGAATCTAAGCCACAGCCTCACACAGGGCCAACAGGCTGATTCAGACACATCCCTTTGGAAATCAATTACTCAAAAAGGGACAGGTGATGCCCATTCATTTACATTAGAGAACTGTTTTATTCAGGCTTCACAACGGGGTGGCCTTAGGCAAAGACCTTCCTGACATTCAGTGCTATAGAACAATAGGTAAGCAAAAGTCGCAAAGCAGGGTTTCTCCACTGAGACTTTCCTGGTAACATTGATATCTGAGTTTTCTGAGATTCTCGCCATTCTCTTCAGCTATCCAGTACATGGCCAAGTCACAGAGCTTGGAGGTGGTACCTATCTTGGTCACAAAATCATGAGCCTATTCTGGAGAGTGGCCAGAATTCAGGAAGAAAACAGGAACTTAGGACGATTTCAGGTCTTGCCCACAAATAAGGCAACCCTCTGTCCTTTTATAAATTGGGCAGCGTGAATGTTGGGAAGCTTTCTCCTAGACAGGACACATCCATTGATGCATTTTCTTTTGTAATGTCTACACCCACGGACACAGTGGGATACACAGACATAGAAACACTTGCCTTGTCAAATGACTTAATAGAAACAGTCCACTCCAAACCAAACAAACCAACTTTCCTACCTATTCTCAGAACATGAGACAAAACCACAAACCCACACTCATTCCCACAAATGCACCTCCTTCCCCCAAGAAGGTCTGTTACTAACCGGAGTGTCCTCTGCCTGGTGAGCCATTCTTTGTTCACCCGAAATGGCCTGTCTGTTCTCAAATCTGGACTCCTTGGCCCACTCTGTGAAGTTGTCAGGAGCCAGCTTTGAGCCGCCACTACCTGCATTCTCACTGAAGACACCTCTTCAGATTTTTTCTGGCATTTGACCATCTTCACATCTGTAAGTACCAAGAAAGACTGACTCTTTCCATGATAAATCCAAAAAAGTGAGATCTCTGTGACTGTTACTGGGCCTGACCCTGGGTGCCTGGTTTCCGGGATCCCAAGTTCAGAGAGTTCCATCACAAAGAAGTGAGGTAGGTCACTTCCTTCATGAACTGAATGAGCTCACAGCCTTGGAAAACACTTTGTCCTAACAGTTTCTTCCTAAGGTCCCATGAGATGGAGGCTGCCCCTACTTCCTGTGACACTTTCACAAGTTAGAATGGTATATCAACAATAGGTACTGGGAGAAAGATCTCCACACAGGGTTGGTTTGGTCCATTTTGTCTACATTAAAATGTGAGAGGCTTATTCAGACACATCTCTTCATCCTGACCAGGTTGTTTGCCATGGAAAATGACTTTTGCTCTCTCAGGTCCTTCATAGCATTCTATATCTTCTTCAGGGATAATTTCTGCATGGATCTTTGAGATTCTCAGCAGGTGGAAGATCCCCTATATTCCTGGATTGTAAGACCAACTCTATCCCTGCACTGCTGTAAAGTTAGATTGAGGGAACAGTGTATGGTTAATGTTAATATCATGTTCTATTTGCGTTAGGAATCATTCTGCTGGATGAATAACGGTATTGGGAACCTGAGATATTTACAAGAATATATAGGTGAAATATAAGTATGGAAACAGAAATCTAGGGAAGACTTGAAGCCAAGTAGGACTTTGGGCCCTTGAGTAGCATACTTTGCTTTGAATTATATTCTGCACAGATGTCTCAGATAAATTGATATACAAAGAAATAGGATCGTATACACTAGATGATTGAATAACATACAGAATATCCAATAAAAAAGGGATAGTCTGTAGGATTAGCAAGATAGTCAGTAGGTTTAGAAAGAAGAATGAGTATAGGATTTGTACCAAAAGTTCTTTACAAATAAGGTTTCGGGTAGAGAGTGAATGTAAATGTCAGCACATGTAAAGAGTCAGTCACAATGACGAATTGGGGAAAATATGTAGGAAAGCAGATATAAATAGAGACATTAGGAAGTCAGTAAAAGTATGAAGTGTGTAATTTGTTTAGACATTTTCAACGGTTTGAGTCTGAATATATAACCTTAGGCAGAAACTAATATGTTGTCACAAATTGGATTGACTTTTGAGAGCATTAGGTAACCAGGCCATGGATGTTTTTATTAATCCATGCTCACTTTTTATTTAGGCTTTGGTAAAATCATAAGTGTGACCTTTGCATTTTGTGTCCAGAATATTATTGTGATAAAATGTATATGTAGATCAGGTGACTTGAGTATTTCTTCCACCATTTCTGTAGCAATATTTTGTAGATTTATAAATTACTATTGAGGGTACAAATAGGTGTACCCTGTGTCTATGAATATGCAGATAATGCATGAATAAACCATACTGTGTGTAAATAATATAACTTGCTATACTTTAAATAATGGATTGAATTGATATCTGAAAATATAAAAGAAATCTCATATTGATATACAATCATTCACTGCAACCAGTTATACATCTAATGGTAATATTATGGTTGTGGTTTATCCTGAAAGGTGTGTGAGTTTTGTTTCAAAAGTGATTATGGAAATCAACAATAATGTGTTTGGAAAGAAGTCTCATGAAAAGAATAGTCAAGAAACCTGTAAGAATACATGTGTTCTCAAGAAGGAAGTGATTGAACATTATATATCATACTATATATAATGTGCATAAACTGCAGAAATAGTAATGTACCAATGTTGAATAAAAATGAACATCAAAATACACATCATGTCCCATAGGAATCTAATTGCATTGATGTTAATCTGGGTCAGTTACTGTAGAAATATTAGGATTTTTATCCACCATTCACTGAAGTTACTTTTCAGTACTGGGAAAAAAGTATGTATTTAAGTTGGATGAATATTTCTGAGAATAATCTTGTGAAAATTTGATTATAAATCCACATAAATCACAAAACATTATAAACACAAAAGTCACATGGACATTAAAATCTAGCAATATATATGCCAATTTAAATCCATCTTGAAATATATATCATCCACTGATCCAAAACTATTTATTTAATGAACTTGTATTTATGTATAATGTTGTTCAGCTAGGAAGCTCCCCCATAGATTGAATTTTCTGTTCCAAATCAGTGTTTAGGAGGAGTGATCTCCTAAATGTGTATGCAAATATGTGCTACACAAAAATCTTCCCACTCTCATCCAGAACAATGCCTTGATATTACCTTCACCCCAAGTAAGACACAGTTGGAGGACATGAGTTAGAAAATCTGTGAATACATATCTGGAATGTAAAATGGTCAGGAGTTCACAACCTTGCAGGTTGTAGAGGAGTTTCCAAAAGTAAAGGACAGGCTTGATAGACCCAACCTGATCTTTTATTAGAATTGGGAGCCATCTTGCCAGAAAGCCATGAAAAGATAATTTGGGCTTTACTATAAATTACTGCAAATTCTGAACCTGCTTGGAATGCCTGTCCGTGCCTTGAACTCATCCATGCCTGGCTCTCTGACCAGATAACAGTGCTCTCTGAAACATTAGTGACACCTAATAAATATTGGCCTTCCCAGGCCAGACAACGACCCTCTCTGAGTCTCTAATGGTCCTCATAATTTCTGATGTTGGGGCCAGCAAAAAAAATGTAAACTACCATCAGTGTGATGCTTTCAAAGTTCTGTTATCTGTAACCCCCTTTTTGTGTAACTTTCTGGGCTATATAGCTGGGCTGTAGGAAAGGTGGTGTTGCTGTCTTGTTCCCGCCATTTTTGGAGGGAGAGGCAGCCTGGCCAGTTTTAATAATAAGTCTGCCTTAATTTGATTTTAATTGGAGTCACTGGTCTTTTCTTGCATCCTATTCCAACATTTTGGAGTTCCCCAGTGAGATGACCCTGCCCGACCAGATCACAAGACCAGACTGCTGAAAATTCTGAAGCTGGCCTTCCCTCCAGGGCTACAGGCTGGGGAGCCACTCTAGGGGGTGCACAACTTGAGATGTTCCAAGGCCTTGGAGTGAGCCGTCGGTCTGGGGAGCACTGCAGTGAACCACCGCACTGAAACTATTAGCAAGTACCTGGTGGAGGAGGCCTCCATAGGTAAGTGGCACCTTGATAACATCTTATATCTGGTTAAGGGAGATCTCTTCTAATGACAGAGAGGTGGCCTGGGGAGGCTCACATTCACTCCTGTCCAGGATAGTAATGAGAATCGTTCTGTCCTCTGTTCCGTTCTGTAGGGAATTCCTCTGGAAGGTTAGAGAGGTGCCGAGGGACACGCATGCGCTCCTACCCCAGAGCTTTAGCAAGACGTTGAATTGCTCATCTGTTTTTCTGTTTTGGCACCGGGATTCTGTTTTTTTTTTTTTTTTTTTTTGTGTGTGTGTGTGTGTGTGTGTTTTGTTCTGTGTTCTATATGTTTTTTGTTTGTTTGTTTTTGTGCGTTTTGTTTTGTGATTTCTGTGATAAAATCTTAAGGATATTGAACGTGAAAATGGGTAACAAAGCAAGTAAGCCTGACACCCCTTTGGACTGTGTTTTAAGGAACTGTGATGAACTTTACCACCATTTGTTAAGCAGAATGAGAGAAGGCCCTAGCTGGCTGCCTGGAGCACACCCAGTGCAGATGGTAATGCCTGCTGGGGAATGAAAAACTGAGTATCTCCCAGTATCTGCCGAAGCCCTGTTGCTTCAGGGAATTCCCTCCTTCGTTCCCTGCACTGCAAGGATAATGCCACCTCTGTCTTCTTAAAAAAAGAGAAAAACAAAAAGGGGACACTAAATGCAGTAAAGTCGCCATGGAGACACTTTATTTTATATTTCAGGTAGCTCCTCTGTGAAAACATTTGGTCCCCTTGTGGGGACATCTGTGGTGCCACTGGAGAAGGAGATTTTTCTCTTATTTGCTCTGTTTTAAAGGGTTCTGTCTGTCAGCCATTGTCTGGAGTTCATTTCTGTCTGTCTTGTGCCTTTTTTCTAGCCCTTTAAGACATGTGCAATAATGTGTTAATATTATAAATTGTTTCTTGGAAATGATCTTAGCTGAATGTGTGTCTAAATGATGATGTTTCATTGTACCAATCTGGTATCTGAATGGGTTTTTGAAGCATTCCACAATCTTGCAGTTAAAAGTCGGGTTTAGGTATTTGTTTAGTTCATGGTTTCAGATAATTCATGCCAGAGAACTTAAATACTTAGGATGGAAAATAAAGAACTCTACTTCCAAGTTGGCAAGTAACTTCACAATCATTCAGTCTTTTTTTCACCAATTTTAAATTAGGTAGCCTGGGAAAATGTCACTGTGTGTACCAGTGCATTAATTTGGACAAGGATACTAAATCATAGTATGATATCTGTTGACAAAACAACTTGTAAAGATATAAAATTTTGTGAATTGTATCTTAAACTTGTATCATAATTTTCAACATCCTAACATGAAAATTATGGTTAAAATACCTTAGGCCTAAGGTTTCTGCTCAGAATAGCCTTTTTTCCTTCTTCTTCCAGACCTCAGCCAGGACTTATTTTGAAATGCAAATGAAAGAAGCCTGTAAGCTTAGTAGGAGACTTATTTGAGGCCTAAGGGAAAAAAAAGGTAAATTGTATGGTATTTACCAATTACTGGCCAGTCATTTTTCTAGGACTCATAATTTTTTCCTTAGGTTCTTTATTTATTTTTTGAGCTCATGATTTTGCTCCTACAGACCTAGGTTAATGTTTTTCTGATCAGTAATATCTTTGACCAACTGTGGAATTTTTAAATCATTGCAATGGAGATTTCACCTGTGAAAAGCTACAAGGCCTTCACTTTTATTATGTGTGCACAATTTGTTATGTGTTGTATGTCTATATATATATATATATATATATATATATATATATATATCCATATATCATATATATGATACACAAATTAACTTATATAAGGAGCACTCATATTAAAAAGAACTCATAAAAACAATTTTAAAAAGTGGATCCAAAGATCTTTAATTCACGTGATTTAAATGTTTCAATTTAAATTGGGTAAACAGATAAATATAAATGTCTTTAAATTTAAGCTTACAAGTTTTTCTAGGTGTTCAAAAATCTAATAAACTATTAATGTCTACAAAAGGTCTAATATGCCTTTGTTCCAGGACTTTTCTTTCAATCAAAAAAATGGTTTACAGTGTTCAAAAAATTTGTCTAATATTTTGATAAATAAGTAAAGTAAATTTGATATGGGATTACTCATTCATGAGTACTTTTGTTTGATATCTGATTGATATACTAAGGTCTGTATAAGTTTGTACTAAAGTCTGTATAAGATTGTAAAAATCAGTCATGTGTAAAAGAGACAAAAATTTCTTAAACATAAGTTTACCCATAACATTAAGTTTATTAAGATTTAAATTTTCTAGAGCAAGCAACCATAAAAATTAAACAAATGTTTAAATAAGAACTGTTATTTTAGAGCACTGTACTGCCATTTCTTTAAAAGCTAAACTTGGTTAATGTAGAAACTTCAATGCAATTGTGATGCTATTAATGTCCTCATATTTTCCAGTTATACAACTCTATAAGGTAGAAACTTTAAAAGAGCATTATATCAAGCAGGTGTTCTGAAGTTGTATGGTAAATTAAATATATATTGGGGATTTATTTACCTGTTATCAATAATATATGTAAAGTTTTATGTTACTTTTTACATTGTGGAACAATTTAAATGTATTTTTAAGTTAATGAGACCCTAATCTATGTAAAGGTTAAAATCTTTCAGCCGTACTTTAATTCATGTTTTAAATGTGATATCATATGTTGTGAGCTAAAGTTCATGTGACCTCAAACAATTTATGTAAACTTTGTAAAATGATATTTAAAAAAAAGATCAGCTTGAGAACTAAAGCATTTAAGATTTATAAGGAGCCCTGCTTACCTGAGATAAGACTCTTTGTCCCATCTTACTACATGTGAGAATGACTACGAAAGCAGTAGGTCAGATTTTATTTCATTTAAAGTTATGTTCAAATTTTTTTTTCTGTCAAGATTACTAGGATCTCAAAAAGGTGATATAAAATATAACTCACCAAAAAATTCAGGGTAGCTATTACATGAACTAAGTATTTTTACTCTTGTTAAAAAATTTTATTTTTTAATTTCTTTTTAAGTGATCTAAAGATTCCCTGTTGGTGTTTTACAGAAGTGTTGCTTTAAGAACACAACATGGGTTAATTTAAGAAAATAAGTCATCAACTACAAGACAGACAGAATAATAAGATCCCAATTAATAAAATATAAATAATTATAAACTTATAGACATTAAAGTGCAGTACTCTTAATATATGGCTGTTAAAATTTATTTGCTGGTTGTTTCAGATTAGGATTGAAAATTAAAGTTAAATGAAAAGGGCCAAAAAAAAAAACAATATTTGACTCTTGCCCTTTGAGTCAGTCTGAATCCAGGGAACAGGGGACTTCTCTATGAGCTTTGCAACTCTGGGCCACATAACCTCCCGATCAGGGAGATTAATGAGACCACTGGAGAACAGAAAGCCAATCAGTGCATTTGCTACAAAGAGGAGAGTCATCAGGAAAGGGAGACATCCCTGATGCTTCTGAGGGAAGCCACATGGTCAAGCAAGACCTGAACCCACCTAGCTCAAATTGCACTAGCAGAACTGAGAAGCTGCTCTCAAGTTTCCCAAGGAATGACTCCCATAAAAGCTCAGCTGACTGCTAACAATAGATAGAAACAAAAGTCATTTGACTGCTTCATCTTAAACACTTAGCAAAGACAGTTAAAACCAAAATACAGCCATTCCTGGGCATTTTAAATAATAATAATAATAATAATAATAATAATAATAATAATAATAATAATATTTTAAGGTATACACTTTATGTTAGCCTCCCAAAATAAGTAAAACTGTTGGCTACAAAGACTATCAAGAGGAGCTGCCAGAGGCAGAAGTTTTTAATTTAAGGCCTACAGATATTCCTAACCTACAGGTAGGCTTGGTGTTTGCTAGTACGATTATCCAGCCCTGAGTAACAGAATTAAATTTTTCTCTATTAGACACAGAGGTCATACTACTGAAAGGATTTTGCAAAATCAGATGACATTAAATTATTAAACTGTATATTATGGGGAGGGGCAACTGTAACACTTAAAGTTAAATATTAAGTTGACAGTCCTGATAATTGGGGATATTAAAGACTGGTGAGGGTACTTCATACAGTGACATGATCCAGCTACTGCAACATTTATTCAATACTCATGTTTTTTGTTTCTCTCATAGAAGAACCCATCCCCAGATGACTTTACAACCTGTTCTTCCTCAACAAGACTTCAAAAAGAACTGACTTCTAAAAGGCAACTCATATTCCTCAACTGACTTCAAAAAGGCAACTCATGTCTCTCACGCCATGCACACTCATGTCACCCTCTCTCAGCTGAGAAGAAGGCAAAATGAGAGACGACTCTCCACTTACACCAATGGAGCCCAAAATAAATAGACTATCAATATAAGTAATTAATTAAGTCAGGTAATATCAGGGAGACTGGTTTTCGGTGAGTTCTAAAAATTTGGAGACTGTTAACTGAGGGATTAAAATTTCCTCAGTGCTTTTCCACTAACCTATGAAGGATTACAAAGGGACACATAAGAAAAGGGGGGAATGATAGACCCAACCTTATCTTTTATTAAAATTGGGAGCCATCTTGCAACAAAACCATGAAAAACTCATTTTGGCTTTACTGTAAATTACTGCAAATTCTGAACCTGCTTGGAATGACTGCCAGTGCCTTAAACTCACCCGTGCATGGCTCTCTGACCAGATAGCAGCCCTCTCTGAAACTTTGTCACACCTCATAAATATTAGCCTTCTGTGGCCAGACAATGACCCTCTCTGAGGCTCTAATGGTCCTCATAAATTTTGATGTTGGGGCTAGCAAAAAAAAAAAATGTAAACTCCCATTAGTGTGATGCTTGTCAGAGTTCTGTTATCTGTTACCCCATTTTTGTGTAACTTTCTGGGCTGCAAACCTGGGCTGTAGTAAAGGTGGGGTTGCTCTCTTGCTCCCGCAATCTTTGGAGGGAGAGGCAGCCCAGCCAGTGGAAATAATAAGCTTACTTTAATTTGATTTTAACTGGAGTCAGTGTTCTTTTCTTACATCCTGGTCTAAGAGGTAAACACTCCACAAACATAGAGCTCTGCCGGCCTAAAGACTTCTTGAGAAACTGCCTCTGAGGTTGGGTACTTTAAATATATTTTGTTGTCAGAAGGTTTAGCTTCTTTTTTATTGAGACCATCAAAGCTGGGTCTGCATCTATGTGAATGGAGAGCATGGTTTCTTATTTTCCAATGAACATGAGGCAGCAGTGCTGAATTCTCTCTTGGTAGGTAAACTGTGGCCACTGGGGGCTAAGTGTCTCCCCGTGTGGACTGTGAAGCCATTTGATCATCCTCCATTTTTGTGGTGTTTCTTGGTGCTGCACTGGGAGTTTGGTATTTGCTTCACAAAATACAAGGAGTTCAACTGGGACACAGTGCTGGAGGGAATTCTTTCACGTGTGGTGGGTCAGGAACTGCAGGAGAATGCACCAACCAGGCTTCTATTTCACACCGCTTTTTCCTTGACCATACCAACCTGATTCTGAACATTGCCTTGAAACCTCTCCATATAATAAGATGCCTTTACATGTAAGGTTCTGCTGGATGCACCATGGCAGCCAAAATGCATTTGGAAGTCAATTGGAAATCCACATGGCCCCACCTCAGATATTTTATCACACACCTGCACACCACTGCTCTGGGCCCACTACTCAGCATTCTCAACTTACTGGCATCTCTGTTCTTCACCATTATCATGAAATCCAGTCAATCAAGGCACTGTCTGGTACACTCATGATCAGCAACAGGAGATCCAAAGGTTCTCCAGTGCCACCTGGTCATGGGAGTTTCAAAAATTTCAGGGTATTTATCTAGCCACTTTTCAAGGATGAAGTTGGAGAAACTGTGGGTTTCAATTCATTCAGGAACCATTTAATGTTGAGGAACCTCATTTCAATGAATGCTCTGGAGAACTCTCAAAGGCAAGGCTTCCCAAAGAGTAGCCAAATAGTCACATGAAGCCCAGCCCATTGAGGTCTACAATGTGAGGTCCATGTGTGTTTTGACTCTCAACTATGCCTGTCAAGTCTTTCATAATAAAATCATGTGATATCCTGGCTGAGATTCCAAGTGATCAGTCGAAAGCCACCCTTGGCCTAGATTTCAGTTTCCAATGGCGACTCTCATGTGTGGCCTTCTAAAATCGCAACACAATTCATGACAATACTTCTCTGAGGTCAGTTCCAGAACTCAGTCTCTAAAGTGAATCATACCAAAGTTCTAGCCCTGGTGGATCCAGTCATTTCTTCCAACCACTACACAAATGAACACAATTAAAACCAAAACACTCCCACATGGTCCTCACCTTCTTCCATATAGACACTCATTATAACCTCTGGCTGGAGGTTTCCATGAGGGGCGCAGCACAAGACAGTATCCAAAACAAGCTTCCTTATCCCTTATTTGCTTAAAGTCAGCTGGGCCTGGACACCATTCATTTGAACCAGGAGTGATAAAATAAGCCTGGCCTTAATACTGCTCTGCTTCTCCAATTTGAGGCCTACTGACTGTCAGGTATAGATTCTTAATGTGATTTAAAGTAATGAAAAAACCCAAGTTCATATGGGCTAGCCTCTGCAGGGCTTTGAAGAACTCATTTGACCCAAAGGATCCCTAGTCTCATTTGATGGAGATCAGAAACCTATCAGAGTAAGGCAAGATACTTCATACACAATTACTGATATTTTGCCATTTTGGTTTTGGAAGCACACATGGGATCTTTCTTTAGTTCCATCAGGTGCTGAGAATCTAAGCCACTGCCTCACACAGGGCCAAGTGGCTGATTCAGACACATCCCTTTCCAAAGCAATTAAGCAAAGATACACAGGTGATGCCCATTCATTTCCATTTGAAAACAGTTTTCTTCAGGCTTCACAAATTGGTGGCCTGAGGCAGAGACCTTCCTGACTCTCAGAGCAACAGAAAAATAGGTAAGCAAAAGGCCCAAAGCAGGGTTTCTCTACTGAGACTTTCTTTGTCACACTGATATCTGAGTTTTCTGAGATGCTTGCTATTCCCTTCAGCTATCCAGTATATGGCAATGTCACAGAGCTTGGAGGTGGTACATATCTTGGACACAAAACCATGAGCCTACTCTGGAGAGTGGCCAGAATTCAGGAAGAAAACAGGAACTTCGGAAAATAGTAGGTGTTGCCCTTCCCTAAAGCAACCTGCAGTCCACTCATAAATTGGGCAGGATGAATGTTGGCAAGCTTTCTACTAGACAGGACACATCCATTGATGCATTATCTTTTATAATGTCTACAACCACGGACACAGTGGGATACACAGGCATACAAACAATCACCTTGTCAAATGACTTACTATAAACAGTCCACTCTAAAGCAAACAAACCGCCTTTCTTACCTATTCTCAGAACATGAGACATAACCACAAAATCACAATCACACCCACAACGACACCTCCTTTATTCAAGTAGGTCTGTGACTAATTGGAATGTACTCTGAATGATGGGCCATACTATGTTTCCTTGAAATGGCCTGTCCTTCTCAGATCTGGTCACCTTGGCCAACACTGTGAAGTTTTCAGGAGCCAGTGGTGAGCCACTACCTGCTTTCTCATGAAATTCCCCTTTTTAGAGCTCTCTTGGCATTTGGCAATCCTCACATCAGTAGGTACCAAGGAAGACTTACTCTGTCCTTGGTTATTCCAAACAACTGAGCCCACTGGGCAAGAAACTGGGACTGACTCTGGGTGCCTGGCTTCCTGGATCCCAAGTTCAGAGAGATCCGTCATCAAGGAAGAGAGGTAGGTCACCTCATTCAGGAACTGAATGAGGTTACTGCTGTGGCAACCACTTTGTCCTAACAATTGCTTTCAAGGGTCCCATGAGATGGTGGCTGCCCCTACCTCCTGTGACACTTTCACAAGTTAGAATGGTATATCAACCATTGGCACCTGGGAACAGCTCTCCACACAGGCCTGGTTTGGTCCATCTTCTCGACATTAAGAAGAGAGAAGCTGTTTCAGACACAACCCTTCATCCTGACCAGGTTGTTTGCCATGGAGGATGAATTTTGCTCTCTTAGGTCCTCCATAGCTGCTTACAACTTCTCCAGGAATCATTTCTGCATGGACCTTTGAGTTTCTCAGCATGTGGAAGATCCCCTATATTCCTGTATTGTAAGAACAACTCTATCCCTGCTCTTCTGTAAAGTTAAATTGACTGAACAGTGTATGGTTAGGTTAACTAACAGGTTCGATTTGGATTAGGAATCTTTTTGCGGGATGAATAATGGTATTGGGAAACTGCGATATTTACAAGAATATATAGGTGAATTATAAGTATGAAAACAGAAATCTAGCTAAGATTTGAAGCCCAAAAGGGCATTGGGCCCTTGAATGGGATACGTAGCTTTGAATTATGTTCTGCACTGATGTGTCAGGTAAATCGATATACAATGGCTTAGGTCCTTGTACCATGGATGATTAAATGTAGAAGAGAACTTCCAGTCAAAAGGGATAGTTGGTAGGATTCGGAAGATTCTCGGTAGGTTTAGAAAGAAGAGTGAGTATAGGATTTGGACCAAATGTTGTTTAGCAATAGGGTTTCTGGTAGACAGTGAATGTTAATGTCAGCACAAGTGAAGAGACAGTCACAATGATGAACTGGGGAAAATAGTTAGGAAAGCTGATATCAATAGAGACATTACAAAATCAGGCAAAGTATAAAGTGAGTGATAGGATTAGATATTTTCAACAGGGTTGAGTTTGAATATATAATCTTAGAAAGAAACAAATGTGTAGTGACCAATAGGATTGACATTTGACAGCATTAGGCAACCTGGACATGGATGATTACTAAACATGCTCACTTTTCATTTAGTCTTTGCTACAATCTTAAGTGTGACCTTTGCTTTTTTTGTCCAGAAGATTACTGTGATACAACGTATATGTAGATCAGGTGACATGACTATTTTTCCACCATTTCTGGCAGCAACATATTCAAGACGTATAAATTAGTAATGGGGGTAAAAAGAGGTGTACCCTTTGTGCATATAGAGATAATGCATGAATAGACCATACTTTGAATAAATAATATATCTGGTTCCGACTTTAAATAATGGATTGAAGTTATATGTGAAAAAACACAAGAAATCTTATATTGACATACAAACATTCATTCCAACCAGTTATATATCTAATGGCCACATTAAGGTTATGGTTTATCATGAAGGGTGTGTGAGTTTTGCTTCAAAAGTGATTATGGAAATCTAAAATAATGTGTTTGGAAAGAAGTCTCATGAAAAGACCAGTCAAGAAACCTGGAGGAATACATGTTTTATGAAGCAGGAAGTGATTGTGAAACAAATGCGCATAAATTTGTGAACTTGTGGATGAAATATATATATCCTATGATTTGTAAAAATTGAAGAAATAGTAATGTACCAGTGTTGAATGAAAATAAACGTCAGAATACACATCATGTCCCATACGAATCTACTTGATTGATGTTAATCTGGGTTAGTTACTGTACAAATATTAGGATTTGTAAGCACCATTTACTGAAGTTAGTTTTCAGAACTATGAAACAAATGTGTATTTCAGGAGGATGAATATTTCTGAGAATAATTTTGTGAAAAGTTTATTATAAATCCACATTTTTGAACATGAATGAATTTAGGGAGTGTATTTAAGATACATACATTTCATATTTTAAAAATCAGGACAGTATATATATATATATATATATATATATATATATATATATATTCATAATTATATATATGTGTATATACATATATATGTGTGTATATATATATATATATATATATATATACACACACACACAAAACACACACACAGACATTAAAATGTAGGAATATATACGCCAATCGAAGTTCATCATAAAATATATAGCATCCACAGATGCAAAAATATTTATTTTACTGAACAAGGATTTATGTATAATGTTGTTCTACTAGGAAGCTCACCCATAGTTTGAATTTTCAGTTCCAACAGCGTTTAGAGTAGTGATCTCTTCTCACAACTTGTATCTGCCAAGTCAGTCACCTCACAAAAATGAACGTGTGATACCAGGTAGGATTCTATAAAGCATATAAAAATACATGTGCTGAATAGGCTACAGAGAAAGGCAGACAGGCATTTACATATTTGTTAACTTTAACAACACATGGAGAACTATTTCAATTAAAAATTGACTAGATTTATAACACCTACCATTTATCATGAAAAAGGCAAGTCCAACTATACCCCACGCCTCCTCTGAACTGCTTGTATTTCTATTCTGTTTCGGTTGTTTTTCTCCATCATTTGGATTAGTAGACAGAGTATAGTAGGGTATGGGTTATTGTCAGGATTCAGTATTTTCAATGGTATATAGGAAAATGAATCCAATGTGTATAAAAATATATGCTACACAATTATCTTCCCACTCTCATCCAGAACAATGCCTTTACATTACCTTCACCTCAAGTAAGACACAATTAGGGTAGAAGAGTTTGAAAATCCGTGAATGCATATCTGGGGTGGAAACAGTACTAAGAAACAAATACGTATTTCAGGTGGATGAATATTTCTGAGAATAATCTTGTGAAAAGTTGATTATGAATCCACAACATAAATATGAATAAATTTAGGAAGTGTGTAATAAGACACATATTTCATATTTTGAATACTCCTGAGAGTGTATCTATATATATATTTATATACACACACAGAGACAGACATTAAAAATTGCAATATATATGCCAAACGAAATTCACCATGAAATGTATATCATCCACAGATCCAAATATATTCATTTTACTGAACATGGATTTATGTATAATGTTGTTCAACTAGGAAGCTCACTCACATTTGAATTACCAGTTCAAGCAGCGTTTAGGAGGAGTGATCTCTTCTTCCAATTTGTATCTGCCAAGTCAGCCACCTCACAAGAATGTACGTGTGGTACCAGGTAGGATTCTATATGTGCATATAAAAATACGTGTGCTGAATAGGCTACAGAGAAAGGGGGACAGGAATTCACTTATTTGTTAACTTTAAAAACGCATCGAGAACTATTTCAACAAATAATTGACTAGATTTATAACTGCTACACTATACCATGCAAAAGGCAACTCCAACTATAAAACATACCTCATCTAAACTGCTTGTATTTCTATTATGTTTGTGTTATTTTTCTCCATCATATTAGGATTAGTAGTCAGAGTCTAATAGGGTATATGTTAGTTTCAGGGATTCAGCATTTCTAATGGAAAATAGGAAATTGAATCCAATGTGTATGCAAATATGTGCTACACAAAAATCTTCCCACTTTCATCCAGAACAATGCCTTGACATTACATTCTCCTCAAGTAAGACACAATTAGAGGATAAGAGTTAGAAAATCTGTGAATATATATCTGGAATGGAAAATACTCTGGAGTTTACAACTTTGGAGGTGGTAGAGAAGATTCTAAAAGTAAGGGACAGGGTAAACATTCCACAAACATGTAGCTCTGCTGGCCTAAATACTTTTTGAGAAACTGCCTCTAAGAGTGGGCACTTGAAGTATTTGATGTTCTGAGGAGATTTAGTTCCTTTGTAGAGAAACCATGAAAGCTGGGTCTGCATCTATGTTACTTGGAGGACATGGTTTCTTATTATCCAATGAACATGAGGCAGCAGTGCTGAATTCTCTCTTTGTAGGTAAACTATGGACACTGGGGTCTAAGTGTCTTTCAGTGTGGACTGTGAAGCCAATTGGTCATCCTCCACTTTTCGTGGTGTTTCTCGCTGCTGCACTGGGAGTTTGGTATTTGCTTCAAAAAATACAAGGAGTTAAAATGGGACAGAGTGGTGGAGGGAGTTCTTTAAGGTGTGGTGATTCAGGGTCTTCAGGAGAATGCACCAACCAAGGTTCTATCCCATGTAGATTGCCCCCTTGAGAATAGCAACATGATTCTGAACATTGCAGTGAATCCTCTCCATATAACAAGATGCCTTTACATATATGGGTCTGCTGGCTGCACCATGTCAGTCACAAGCCATTTGGAAGCCAATGGCTGATCCACATGGCCGCAACACAGATGTTTTATCACACAATTGCATACCACTGCTCTAGGCCCACAACTCACCAGGCTCCAACTTACTGGCATATCTGTTCTACACCATTTTCATGAAACAAAGTCAATCAAGGCAGTGTCTGGTATACTCAGGATCAGAAACAGGACATCCAAAGTATTTCCAGTGCCAGCTGATCATGAAAATATCAAAAATTTCATGGTAATTTTCTAGCCATTTTTCACGGATGAAGTTTGAGGCTCTGAGGGATTCAATTAATTCAGGAACCATTAAATGGTGAAGAAGCTAATTTCAATGAAAGCTCTGGAGCACTCTCACAGGCAAGGTTTCCCTAAGGGTGGCCAAAATGTCACATGAAGCCAGGCCCATTGAGATCTACAATATGAGGTCCATGTGTGTTTTAAACTCAAATATGGCTGCCAAGTCTTTAAGAAAAATTGTATGTTATATCCGGGCTGAAATTCCCAATGTTCTGTGGAAATCCAACCTGGGCCTAGATCTCAGGTTCCAAGGGCGACTCTCATGTGTGGCCTCCTAAAATCCCAACACAATTCATGGCAATACTTCTCTGAGGTCAGTTAAAGAACTCAGTCTCTAAGGGGAAACACACCAGAGTTCAAGCCCAGTGGAACAGTCATCTCTTCCAACCGCCACACAAATGACCACAATTAAAACCAAAACACTCCCACATGGTCCTCATCTTTTTCCATATAGACACTCCTTATAACGTCTGGCTGGAGTTTTCAATGAGGTCCACAGCCCAAGTCAGTGTCCAAATTAAGGTCCTGTTCCCCTCATTTGTCTAACATCAAGGTGGCCTGGACACACTTCCTGTAAACCAGGAATGATCAAATAGGCCTGCCATTAATACTGCTTGGCTTTTTCAATTTGAGGCCTTCTGACTCTGTGGTTTAGATTCTTTATGTGAATTTGAGTCATGAGAAAATCCAAGCCCCTCTGCAGAGATTTGAAGAACTCATTTGGCCGAAAGGATTCCTATTCTCACTTGATGGAAGTCAGGATCCTAACAGAGGAAGGTAAAAGAATTCATTCACAATGAGTGAATATTTGCCATTTTGGTTTTGAATGCACACATTTGATCTTTCTTTTGATCCATCAGGTGCTGAGAATCTAAGCCACAGCCTCACACAGGGCCAAGAGGATGATTCAGACACATCTTTTTCCAAAGCAATTAAGCAAAGAGACACAGGTGATGCCCTTCATTTCCATTTGAAAAATGTTTTCCTCAGGCTTCCCAAAGGGGTGCCCAGAGGCAAAGACATCCTGAGATTCAAGGCAACAGAACAATAGGTTAGCAAAAGGCCCAAAGCAGGGTTTCTCCACTGAGACTTTCCTGGTCACACTGATATCTGAGTTTTCTGAGATGCTGGCCATTCCCTTCAGATATCCAGTACATGGCCATGTGACAGAGATTGGAGGTGGTACATATCTTGGACACAAACCCAAGAGCCTATTCTGAAGAGTTGTCAGAATTCAGAAAGAAAACAGGGACTTAATAAGGTAGTAGGTGTTGCCTATCGATATGGAAACCACACTCCATTCATTAATTGGGCAGGATGAATGCTGGGAACCTTTCTACTATAGGGGACACATGCATTGATGCATTCTCTTTTCTAATGTATACAACCACGGACACAGTGGGATACACAGACATAGAAACACTCACCTTGTAAAACGACTTACTAGAAACAGTTCACTGCAAACCAAAGAAACCTCCTTTCCTACCTATTCTCAGAACAGAGACAAAACCACACACCCACACTCAAAAAGACACCTCCTTCTACCAAGTAGGGCTGTGATTATCCGGAGTGTCCTCTGACAGGTTTGCCATACTATGTTCCCCGGTAATGGTCTGTCCTGTCTCAGATCTGGTCTCCTTGTACAACTCTGTAAAGCAGTCAGGAGCCAGCGGTGAGCCACTACCTGCTTAGTCAGGAAAGGCCCGTGTTCATATCTTTCCTGGCATTTGGCCATCCTCACATCAGTCAGTACCAAGAAGACTGACTCTGTCCTTGGTGATTCCAAACAAATGAGACCACTTGGACTGGGACTGGGACTGGCTCTGGTGCTTGGTTTCCTTGGTCCCAAGTTCAGAAAGTTCCATCAACAAGGAAGTGAGGTAGGTCACTTCCTTTAAGAACTGAATGAGGTCACAGCCTTGGCAACCACTTTGTCCTAACAGTTGCTTCCAAGGGTCCCATGAGATGGAGGCTGCCCCTACTTCCTTTGGCACTTTCACAACTTAGAATGGTATATCAACCTTAGGCACCCGAGAACAGCTCTCCACACAAGCCTGGTTTGGTCCATCTTCTCTACAGTAAGAAGATAGAGGCTGATTCAGACAAAACCCTTCATCCTGACCAGGTTGTTTGCCATGGAAAATGACTTTTTGTCTCTCAGGTCCTTCATTGCTGCCTACATCTTCTCCAGGGATCATTTCTGCATGGACCTTTGAGGTTCTTAACAGGTAGAGCATCCCCTACATTCCTGTATTGTAAGAACAATCTGTCTCTGCTCTTCTGTAAAGTTAGATTGAGTGAACAGTGTATGGTTAGGGTTAATTTCATGTTCGATTTGGGTTAGGAATCATTCTGCTGGATTAATAATGGTATTGGGAACCTGTGATATTTATAAGAATATCAAGGTTAAACATATGTATGAAAACAGAAATTAAAGTAAGATTTGAATCCCAGAAGGGCATTGGGCAATTGATTGGGATATTTAGCTTTGAATTACTATCTGCACACATGTCTCAAATAAATCAATATACAATGGCAGAGGAACTTGAACCTTGGATGATTGAATGCTGAAGAGAACATCCAGTCAAAAGGGATTGTCGGTAGGATTAAGAAGATAGTCGCAGTTATTAATATGGTATTATGTAAAAATGTGGATGTGTAACCGATGTGATTCTGCAACTTGTATTTGGGGTAAAAATGGGAGCTGATAACCCATTTGAATCAAATGTATGGAAGATGATATGCCATGAGCTTTGTAATGTTTTGAACAACCAATAAAAAAAAATTAAAAAAAAAAGAAGATAGTCGTTATGTTTTGCAAGTAGAGTTAGTATAGGATATGTAACAAAAGTTCTTTAGCAATTTTTTTCGGGCAGTGAGTGAATATAAATGTCAGCACATATGAAGAAATCAGACACAATGATGAACTGGGGAAAATTTGTAGAAAAGCAGATATCAATAGAGACATTAGGAAATCAGGCAAAGTATAAAGTGAGTGATAGAATAAGACATTTTCAACAAGGTTGAGATTGAATATCTAATCTTAGGAAGAAACAAATATGTAGGTCACCAATAGGATTGACATTTGAGAGTATTAGGCAACATGGACATGGATATTGTTAGTAATCCATGTTCACTTTACATTTAGGCTTTGGTACAATCCTAAGTGGGACCTTTGCATTTTGTTTCCAGAATATTACTGTGATAAAATGTATATGTAGATCAGATGACATGATTTTTTCTTCCACCATTTCTAGGAGCAGTATTTTGAAAACGTATAAATTAGCATTGGGGGTAAAAAGAGGTGTACCCTGTTTTTATGAATATACAGATAATGCATGAATAGACCTTAATTTCAATAAATAATACAACTTGTTCCACTTTAAATAATGGATTGAATTGATATCTGAAAATATATAAGAAATCTTATATTGATATGCAATCATTCATGACAACCAGTTATACACCTAATGTTAATATTAGGGTACGATTTATCATGAAGTTTGTGTGAGTTTTGCTTCAAATGTGATTATGGAAATCGAAAATAATGTGTTTGGAAAGAAGTCTCATGAAAATGCCAGTCAAGGAACACCGAGGAATTCATGAGTTCTGAAGCAGGAAGTGATTGAAATTGAAAAAAATGACGATAAATTTCATTACTTGTGGATGAAATATTATAATATGATGTGAATAAACTGAAGAAATAGTAATGTACCAGTGCTGAATAAAAATGAACATCAAAATACACATCATGTCCCACAGGAATCTTCTCGCATTGATGTTAAACTGTGTCAGTTACTGTAGAAATATTAGGATTTCTTTGCACCATTCACTAAAGTTAGTTTTCTTTTTTTTTAATTTTTATTTATGCTTGTTCAAAACATTACATAGTTCTTGATATATCATATTCCACACTGTGATTCAAGTGGGTTATGAACTCCTATTTTTACCCCATAAACAGATTGCAGAATCACATCAGTTACACATCCATTGATTTACATATTGCCATACTAGTGTCTGTCGTATTCTGCTGCCTTTCCTAACCTCTACTATCCCCCTCCCCTTACCTCCCCTCTCCTCTTCTCTCTCTACCTCTTTACTGTAATTCATTTCTCCCCCTTGTATAATTTTTTCCTTTCCCTCACCTCCTCTTGTATGTAATTTTGTATAACCCTGAGGGTCTCCTTTTATTTCCATGCAATTTCCCTTCTCTCTCCCTTTCCCTTCCTCCTCTCATCCCTGTTTAATGTTAATTTTCTTCTCATTCTATTCGTCCCTACTCTGTTCTTAGTTAATCTCTTTATATGAAAAAGACATTTGGCATTTGGTTTTAGGGATTGGCTAGCTTCACTTAGCATAATCTGCTCTAATGCCATCCATTTCTCTGTAAAAATTTTGTCATTTTTTAATGCAGAGTAATACTCCATTGTGTATAAATGCCTCATTTTTTATCCATTCATCTATGGAAGTGCATCTAGGTTGGTTCCACAGTCTTGCTATTGTAAATTGTGCTGCTATGAACATCAATGTAGCAGTGTCCCTGTAGCATTTTTTTTAGGTCTTTAGGGAATAGACTGAGAAGGGGAATACCTGGGTCAAATGGTGGTTCCATTCCCACCTCTACAAGAAATCTCCATACTGCTTTCCAATTTGGCTGCACCAATTTGCAGTCCCACCAGCAATGTACAAGTGTACCCTTTTCTCCACATCCTCGCCAGCACTTGTTGTTGTTTGAGTTCATAATAAATATCTGGAATGGAAAATGCTCAGGAGTTCACAACCTTGAAGGTGGTAGAGGAGTTTCCAAAAGTAAGGGACAGGGTAAATACCACAAACATGGAGCTGTGTCGGCCTTAAGACTTCTTGAGAAAATGCCTCTGAGGTTGGGCACTTGAAATATATGTTGTTGTCAGGAGCTTTAGCTTCCTTTGTAGTGAGACCATCAAAGCTGAGTCTGCATCTATGTGACCTGGACGACATGTTTTTTTTTATTTTCCTATGAACACGAGGCAGCAGTACTGAATTCTCTCTTTGTAGGCAAACTGGGGCTACTGGGGGCTAAGTGTCTCCCCATGTGGACTGTGAAGCCATTTGATCATCCTTCACATTTAATCATGTTATTTGATGCTGCACTGAAAGTTTGGTATTTACTTTATGAAATAAAGGAGTTTAACTGTGATACAGTGCTGCAGGGAGTTCTGTCATGTGTGGTGGTCAGGATCGGCAGGAGAATGTACCAAGAAGGCTTCTATCACACATAGTTGCCCCCTTGACCATAGCAACATGATTCTGAACATTGCCCTGAAACCTCTCCATACAACAAGATGCCTTTACATCCAAAGGTCTGCTAGCTGCACCATGTCAGTCACAAACCATTTATAAGCCAATGGCAGATCCACGTGGCCCCACCACAGATGTTTTTTCACACACCTACACTCTACTGCTCTTGGCCCACTACTCAGCAGGCTCCAACTTACTGTCATATCTTTTCTACACCATTATCATGAAACTCAGTCAAACCAGGCACTGTCTTGTATACTCATGATAAGCAACAGGACATCAAATGGTTTTCCAGTGCCAGCTGGTCATGGAAATTTCAAAAATTTCATGGTATTTTCTAGCCATTTTTCAAGGATGAAGTTGGAGTTACTGTGGGTTTCAATTCATTCAGGAACCATTAAATATTGAGGAATCTCATTTCAATGGAAGCTCTAGAGAACTCTCACAGGCAAGTCTTCTGAAAGAGTTGCCCAAGGTCACATAAAGCCAGCCACATTGAGGTCTACAATGTGAGGTCCATGTGTGTTTTGACTCTCAACTATTGCTGCCAAGTCTTTCAGAATATAATCAAGTGATATCCTCGCTGAGATTCCCAGTGCTCTGTGGAAAGCCACCCTGGGCCTAGATCTCAGTTTCCAAGGGTGACTCTCATGCGTGGCCTCCGAAAATTCCAACACAATTCATGGCAATACTTCTCTAAGGTCAGTTTCAGAACTCAGTCTCCAAGGGGAATCCCACAAGAGTTGAAACCCAGGTGGACGCAGTCATCTTTTCCCACCGCCACACAAATGACAACAATGAAAACCAAAACACTCTCACATGGCCCTCATGTTCGTCCATATAGACACTAATCATAACCTCTGGCTAGAAGTTTCCATGAGGGGCGCAGACCAAGACACTGTCCAAAATAAGCTCCCTTTCCCCTCATTTGCCGAAAGTCAGGGTGGCCTACACACCCTTCCTGTGAACCAGAACTGATCAAATAGGCATGGCGTTAATACTGTCATGCTTTTCCAATTTGAGGCCTACTGACTGTCAGGTATAGATTCTTTATGTGATTTGGAGTCATCAGAAAACCCAAGCACTTCTGCAGGGGTTCAAAGAACTCTTTTGAACTAAAGGATCCTGATTCTTACTTGATGAAGGTCAGGAATCTAATAGAGGAAGGCAAGAGACTCATTTGCCATTTCTGTTTTGAATGCACACATGGAATCTATCTTTTGATGCATCAGGTGCTGAGAATCTAAGCCACAACCTCACACAGAACCAAGAGGCTGATTCAGACACATCCTTTTACAAAGCAATTAAGCAAAGAGCCACAGGTGATGCCCATTCATTTTCATTTGAAAACTGTTTTCTTCAGGCTTCACAAAGGGGTGGCCAGAGGCAAAGACCTTCCTGACATTTAGGGCAACAGAAGAACAGGTAAGCAAAAGACACAAAGCAGGGTTTCTCCACTGAGACTTTCCTGGTCACACTGATATCTGAGTTTTCTGAGATGCTTGACATTCACTTCAGCTATCAAGTACATGGCCATGTCACAGAGCTTGGAGGTGGTATATATCTTGGACACAAAACCATGAGCCTATTCTGGAGAGTGGCCAGAATTCAGGAAGAAAACAGGATCTTAGGAAGATAGAAGGTTTTGCCCATCCAGAAGACAAGCCGCAGTCCATTAATCAATTGGGCAGGATGAATGCTGGGAAGCTTTCTACTAGACAGGACACATCCATTAATTCATTCTCTTTTCTAATGTCTACAACCACAGACACAGTGGGATACACAGACATAGAAACACTTACATGTCAAACGACTTACTAGAAACAGTCCAATCCAAACCAAACAAACCACATTTCCTACCTATTCTCAGAACATGTGACAAAACCACAAAACCACAACCACTCCCACAAAGGCACCTCCTTCCCCCAAGTAGGTCTGTGACTATCCAGAGTGTCCTCTGACTGGTGGGCCATAAAATGTTCTCCCAAAATGTCCTGTCCTGACTCAGATCTGGTCTCTTTGGCCAACTTTGTGAAGTTGTCAGGAGCCAGCGGTGAGCCACTACCTGCTTTCTCAGAAAAGGTCCCTCTTCAGAGCTCTTCTGGCCTTTGGCCATCCTCACATAGGTAGGTACCAAGAAAGACTGACCCTGTCCTTGGTAAAACTGAACAAGTGAGCCCACTGGGACTGGGACTGAGACTGGCTCTGGGTACCTGTCTTCATGGATCCCAAATTCAGAGAATTCCTTCACCAAGGAAGTGACGTAGGTCACTTCCTTCAGGAACTGAATTAGGTTACTGCCTTGTCAACCAATTTGTCCTAACAGTTGCTTCCAAAGTCCAATGAGTTGGAGGCTGCCCCTTCTTCCAGTGAAACTTTCACAAGTTTGCATGGTATATCAACCATAGGCACCCAAAAAAAGCTCTCCAGATAGGCCTGGTTTGGTCCATCTTCTATACATTAAGAAAAGAAATGTTGATTCAGACACATCCCTTCATGCTAACCAGGTTGTTTGTCATGGAAGATGACTTTTGCTCTCTGACGTCATTCATAGCTGCCTACATTTAATCCAGGGATCATTTCTTTAATGACCTTGGAGGTTCTCAGCAAGTGGAAGATCCCCTAATTTCTGTATTGAAAGACCAACTCTGTCCCTGCTCTTCAGTAAAGATAGATTGAGAGAACAGTGTATGGTCAGGGTTAATAACATGTTCCATTTGGGTTAGGAATCATTCTGCGGGATGAATTATGGTATTGGGAACGTGCGATATTTATAAGAATATAAGTGAAATATAAGTATGAAAACAGACATCTAGGTAATATTTGAAGCCCAGAATTGCATTGGACCCTTGGCTGGGATTCTTAGCTTTGAATTATATTCTGCACAGATGTCTCAGATAAATCAATATACAATGGCATAATTCCTTGTACCTTGGTTGATTGAATGTTGAAGAGAACATCCAGTCAAAAAGAAATAATTTGTAGGATTAGTAAGATTGTTGGTAGGTTTTGAAAGAAGAGTGAGTATAAGATTTGGATGAAAAGATCTTTAGCAATAGGGTTTCGGATAGAGAGTGAATGTAATTGTCAGCACATGTGGAGAGTCTGTCAAAAGGATGAACTGGGGAAAAAAGTAGGAATGCAGATATCAATTGACATTAGGATATCAGGCAAATTATAAAGTGAGTGATAGAATTATACATTTTCAACAGGGTTGAGTTTGAATATATAATCTTAGGAAGAAACAAACATGTAGTCACCAATAGGATGAACTTTTGAGAGCATTAGGCAATATGGACATGGATGTTTTCCGTAATCCATGCTCACTTTTCATTTAGGCTTTGGTACAAACATAAGTTTGACCTCTTCTTTCTGTGTGCAGAATATTACTGTGGTAAAATGTATATGTAGATCAGGTGACATGAGTATTTCTTCCACCATTTCTGAGAGCAATATTTTGAAGACGTATCAATTATTTTTGGAGGTAAAAATGGTGTACACTGTGTCTATAATTATAGAGATAATGCATGAATAGACCATACTGTAAAGAAATATTATAACTGGTTCTAACTTTAAATAATGGATTGAATTGATATCTGAAAATATACAGAAAATCTTACATTGATATACAATCCTTCATTCCAACCAGTAATATATATAATGGTTATATCAGCATTATGGTTTTTCATGAAGAATGTGTGAGTTTTGCTTCAAAAGTGATTATGGAAATCGGAAATAATGTGTTTGGAAAGAAGTCTCATGAAAAGACCAGTCAAGAAACCTGGAGGAATACATGTGTTTTGAAGCAGAAAGTGATTGAAAGTGAAACAAATGCCTATAAATTTGTGAACTTGTGGATCAAATATATATACTATGATGTGCGTAAACTGAAGAAATAGTAATGTACCACTGTTACATAAAAATGAACGTCAAAATACACATCATGTCCTCTCCCACAGGAATCTACTTGCATTGATGTTAAACTGGGTCAGTTATTGTAGAAATATTAGGATAATGCCGCAGTCTTGCTGGGCACAATCAGCAGCCACTTTTCAAAAGAAACTAACTTTATTTTTAGAACCACACATGCCAAACAAAACAGCCTCTCAGGAAAAAACCTTCAGAGCCCCAACTGCCACCACTGGCTTCCCAAAACCTCTCCCTCCCACAGGAGCCTCTCTCCGCCTCCCACAATACTCCTGCTCTTGAGGGCGATTGGCTGGGTCATGTGGGCGGAGTCAAAAAAAGTCCCCCAATGAGCAGTTTTGTGGTCTGAAAGGGCAGGGAAACAGCCCATTGAGCATCACCGCAGAGGAGCCAATCAGCTAGGTGTTGCTGGGGCCGCTGTGAGCCAATCATCAGCCAGCAGCTGGAAGTTTGCTGGCAGCAGGAATTTTGCTGGGGCCCCTTCGGCTGTGGCTCTCAACATCTTCGCCTCTCTGTTTAAACAACACGCATGTGGCTTAGGGACCGTGCCTGCCTTAGGTTGTCCAATAGTACATATGGTCTTTACCCGTTAAGTTGGTACCATTGCAATTGGATCTTACCCGTCACTGACTACCCGTCCAGTATAGAGCCACACATGTGGAGAGGTCTTTGTACCAGCGGGGGTGGGTGAGGTTCTTTGCCTCACCTCTGTTGGCCCCCCAAATTTTAGCTGGACTATCATGACACGCAGAAGGGAGGAAGATACACCAAGCCAATTGATGGCTCCTTTTGGAACAATTGTACCACCGATGACATCATCAGCAAATATACCCCAACACTACCACAAGTCGCTGCACCAACAGATAGTTCACAATGCATTTAGGTGAGTTCGCAATGTGTCCAGGCAAGTTCTGCAAGCAGTACAGGGATGGCTATTGCAGAAGCTGTAGATTGGTATTATCTTTGATTTCACCTGCACTGGGATGAAGATAGGAACTCTGGCAATAATGTCTAAAGAAAAAAATTATGTAATATTCCAGAAGGCACTAAAACCAAAAAAAAAAAATATGTAACATTCCAGAAGGCACATCAAAAACCAAAGTGGCCCAAAAAGCAGTCATTGAGGATGAAGTCTCTCACTTTCCTCTGTAAGGTTCCTGACCTCCATAAAATGAGAATAGGAATTTATTGGGTCAAATGAGTTCTTCAAAACCCTGCAGAGTGTAGCCAATGGGTTATTGGGTTTTTTCATTACTCCAATTCACATCAAGAATCTATACTCCACAGACAGTAGGCCTCAAATTGGAGAAGCAGAGCAGTATTAAAGTCAGGGTTATTTGATCACTCATGGTTCACAGAATGGGTGTCCAGGCCACCCTGACTTTAGGCAAATGAGAGGAAAGGGAGATTATTTTGGACACTGTCTTGGGCTGTGCCCCTCAAGGAAACGTCAAGCCAGAGGTTATGATGAGTGTCTATATGGAAGAAGATGAGGGCCATTTGGGAGTGTTTTGCTTTTCATTGTGGTCATTTATGTGGCAGTAGGAAAAGATGACTGGGTCCACCAGGGCTTGAACTCTGGTGTGATTCCTCTTAGAGACTGAGTTCTGGAACTGACCTCAGAGAAGTATTGCCATGATTTGTGTTGGGATTTTAGGCGGCCACCCATGAAAGTCGCCCTTTGAAACTGAGATCTAGGCCCGGGGTGGCTTTCCACAGAGCACTGGGAATCTCAGACAGAATATCATATGATGTTATTTTGAAATACTTGCCAGACATAGTTGAGAGTCAAAACACACGTGGACCTCACATTGTAGACCTCAATTGGCCTGGCTTCATGTGACTATTTGGCCACTCTTTGGAAAGCCTTGCCTGTGAGAGTTCTCCAGAACTTTCATTGAAATGAGCTTCCTCAACATTGAATGATTCCTGAAAGAATTGAAACCCACAATGCCTCCAAATTCATCCTTGTAAAATGGCTAGATAAATACCATGAAATTTTTGAAATTCGCATGATGAGGTGGCACTGGAGAACCTTTGATGTCCTGTTGCTGATCATTAGTGTACCAGACAGTGCCTTGATTGATTGGGTATAATGACAGTGGTGTAGAACAGAGATGCCGGTTAGATGGAGACTGCGGAGTAGTTGGCCCTGAGTTGTGGTGTGCAGGTGTGTGATAAAATATTTATGGTGGTGCCATGTGGATCTGCCATTGACTTCCAAATGGCTTTTAGCTAACATGGTGCACCCAGCAGACCCTTATATGCAAAGGCATCTTGTTATATGGAGAGGTTTCAGGGAAATGTTCAGAATCAGGTTGCTATGGTCAAGGGGGCAAGCTATGTGGGATAGAAGCCGGGTTAGTGAGTTCTCCTGGAGACTCTGACCCAGCACATGTCACAGAACTCCCTCCAACACTGTGTCCCAGTTGAACTCCTTGTATTTCTTGAAGCAAATACCAAACTCCCAGTTCAGCACCAAGAAACACCATGAAAATTGGAGGATGACTAAATGGCTTCACAGTCCACATGGTTAGACACTTTGGCCCACTGGCCTCTGTTTACCTACAAAGAGAGAATTCAGCACTGCTGCCTCAGGTTCATTGGAAAATAAGAAACCATGTTCTCCAAGTCACATAGATTCAGACCCAGCTTTGATGGTTTCACTACAAATGAAGACAAAGCTCCTGACAACAATATATATTTCAAGTGCCACACCTCAGAGGCAGATTCTCCAGAAGTCTTTTTTCCAGCAGAGCTCCATGGTTGTGGAGTGTTTACCCAATCCCTTACTTCTGGAAACTCCTCTACCTGCTCCCAGGTTGAGAACTCCTGAGAATTTTCCATTCCAGATATGTATTCACAGATTTTCTAACTCTTCTTCTCTAATTGTGTCTCACTTGGGGCAAAGGTAATGTCAAGGCATTGTTCTAGGTGAGAGTGGGAAGATTATTGTGTAGCACATATTTGCATACACATTGGATACATTATCCTATTTTCCATTTGCAATACTGAATTTCTGACACTAACCCATACCCTACTAGACTATGACTACTATCCTAAAATGATGGAGAAAAAGAAACCTAACAGAATAGAAATACAGGCCTTTTGTAGGAGGCATGGTGTATACTTGGATTTTCCTTTTCCTTTATCAAGGATATGTGTTATAAATCTAGTCAACTTTTCATTGTAATATTTCTCCATGAGTTTTCAAAGTTAACACATATGTAAATTCCTGTCTCCTTTTCTCTGTAGCCTCTTTAGAACATGTATATTTTTATGCATATATAGACTCCTACCTGGTAACACACGTAAATTCTTGTGATCTCACTAACTTTGGAATAAACAAATTATGAGAATAGATCACTTCCCCTAAATACTGATGGAACTGAAAATTCAAACTATGGGTGAGCTTCCTAGTGAACAACATCATACATAAATCCATGTTCAGTAAAATGAATATTTTTAGATATGTGGATGATATATATTTCATGATAAATTTCGATTGGCATATATATTGCTACATTTTATTGTTGTGTGTGTGTGTGTGTGTGTGTATATATATATATATATATATATATATATATATATATATATATACCAGATTTTCCAGATTTTCCAAAATATGAAATATATGTGTCTTATTATACACTCCCTAAATTCATTCAAGTTCATGTATGCGATTTAAAATCAACATTTTACATGATTATCATCAGTCTGGCTGGGCACAATTCAGGAGCCAATTGTCAAAAGAAACAAACTTTATTTTTAGAACCACACAAGCCAAACAAAACAGCTTCTCAGGAAAAACCCTCAGAGCCCAACTGCCACCACAGTCTTCCCACAAGCCTCTCCCTCAACCACAAGCCTCCTCCTTTTGAGGCCAATTGGCTGGGTCACATGGGCGGAGCCAAAAAAGTCCACCAATGAGCAGCTCCGTTGTCTGAAAGGGCAGGGAAACATCCCATTGAGCATCACCACAGAGGAGCCAATCAGCTAGATGTTGCTGGGGCCGCTGTGGAGCCAATCATCAGCCGGCAGCTGGAAGTTTGCTGGCAGCTGGAGGTTTCCTGGGGCCCCTTTGGCTGTGGCTCTCAACATCTCCCCCTCTCTGTTTAAACAACGAGCATGTGGCTTAGGGACCATGCCTGCCTTAGGTTGTGCAGTAGTACATATGGTATTTACTGGAGACCCTTGGCTGTGGCTATCAACAGGATTTGTATGTACCATTCACTGAAGTTAGTTTTCAGTACTAGGAAACAAATATGTATTTCAGGTGGATAAATATTTCTGAGAAAAATCTTGTGAAAAGTTGATTATAAATCCACATACTTGAACATAAATGAATTTAGGGAGTGTAAATAAGATACATATATTTCATATTTTGAAAAATCTGGAGAGAGAGAGTGTGTGTGTGTGTGTGTGTATACACACACAGACACATACAGATATTAAAATGTAGCAACATATATGCAAATCTAAATTCACTATGAAATATACATCAATCACAGATCCAAAAATATTCAATTTTCTTAACAGGGATTTATGTATAATGTTTTTCTACTAGGAAGCTCACCCATTATTTGAATTATCAGTTCCAACAGCGTTTAGGAGGAGTGATGTCTTCTCACAAATTGTATCTCCCAAGTCAGTCACCTCACAAGAATGTAGGTGTGACACCAGGTAGGATTTGATATGTGCATATAAAAATACATGTGCTGAATAGGCTACAGACAAAGGGAGACAGGAATTCACATATTTGTTAACTTTAAAAACACATGGAGATCTATTTCAATTAAAAATAGACTGGATTTATAACACCTGACATTTATCATGCAAAAGGCAAGATCAATTATACACCATGCCTCCTCTGAACTGCTTGTATTTCAATTCTGTTTGTGTTACTTTTCTGCATGATATTAGAATTAGTAGTCAGAGTCTAGTAGGGTATGGGTTCGTGTCAGGGATTCAGTATTTCGAATGGAAAATTGGAAAATGAATCCAATGTGTATGCAAATACGTGCTACACACAAAAAATTCCCACTTTCATTCAGAACAATGGCTTGAAATAACCAAGCTCCATGTAAGAAACAATTAGAGGAGAAGAGTTAGAAAATCTGTGAATACATACGTAGAATGGAAAATGCTCAGTAGTTCACAACCTTTGAGGTGGAAGAGACGTTTCCAAACCTTAGGGACAGGGTAAAACTCCACAAACATGGATCTCTGCTGGCCTAAACACTTCTGGAGATACTGACAATGAGGTTGGGTACTTGAAATATATGTTGTTTTCAGAAGCTTTAGCTTCCTTTGTAGTGAGACCATCAAACTTGGGTCTGCATTTTTGTGACCTGGAGGACATGAATTCTTATTGTCCAATGAACATGAGGCAGCAGTGCTGAATTCACTCTTTGTAACTAAACTGTGGCCAATGGGGGATAAGTGTCTCCCCGTCTGGACTTTGAAATCATTTGGTCATCCTCCACTTTTCGTGGTGTTTCTTGCTGCTGCAGTGGGTGTTTTGTATTTGGTTCATGACATACAAGGAGTTAAACTGGGACACAATGCTGGAGGGAGTCCGGTAACGTATGGTGTGTCAGGGTCTGCAGGAGAATGCACCAACCAGGCTTCTATCCCCCATTGCTTGCCCCCTTTACCATAGGAACTTGATTCTGAACATTGCCCTGAAAACTCTCCATGTAACATGATGCCTTTACATACAAAGTTCTGCTAGCTGCACCATGTCAGTCACAAGCCATTTGGAAGCCAATGTAAGATCCACATGACCCCACCACAGATGTATTGTCACACACCTGCACACAACTGCTCTCGGCCTGCCATAAATACTGCTCTGCTTCTCCAATTTGAGGCCTACTTACTGTCAGGTATAGATTCTTTATGTGATTTGGCATCATGAGACAACCCAAGCAGTTCTGCAGGACTTTGAAGAACTCATTTGATCCAAAGGATCCCTATTCTCACTTGATGGAGGTCAGGAACCAAACAGAAGAAGGCAAGAGACTTCATCCACAATGACAGATTTTTTGCCATTTTGGTTTTGGATGCACACATGGGATCTTCTTTAGATCTATCAGGAGCTGAGAATCTTAGCCACAGCCTCAAACAGGGCCTAGTGTCTGACTAAGACACATCCCTTTCCAGAGCAATTAAGCAAAGAGCCACAGGTGATGCCCATTCATTTCCATTTGAAAACTGTTTCTTCACGCTTCACAAAGGGGTGGCCTGAGGCAAAGACCTTCCTGACATTCAAGGCAACAGAAACATAGATAAGCAAATGGAGCCAAGCAGGGTTTCTCCACTGAGACTTTACTGGTCACACTGATATCTGAGTTTTCTGAGATGTTCCCATTCCCTTCAGCTATCAAGGACATGGCCATGTCACAGAGTTTGGAGGTGGTACATATCTTGGACAATAAACCATGATACTATTCTGGAGAGTAGCCAGAATTCAGGAAGAAAACAGCAACTTAGGAAGTTAGTAGGTGTTTCCCATCCATAAGGCAAGCAACAGTCCATTAATCAATTGTGCAGGATGAATGCTGTGAAGCTTTCTACTAGACAGGACACCTCCATTGATGCATTCTCGTTTCTAATGTCTAAAACCACGGACACAGTGGCTACACAGACATAGAAACACTCGCCTTGTCTATAGACTTACTAGAAACAGTCGACTCCAAACCAAACCAACCACCTTTCCTACCTATTCTCAGAACATGAAACAAAACCGCAAACTCACACCCACAACCAAAAAGGCACCTCCTACCCAAAAATAGGTCTTTAACTATCTGGAGTGTCCTCTGACTGGTGGGCCATACTATGTTCCACTCGAAATGGCCTGTCTGGTCTCAGATTTGTCTCCTTGGCCAACTCTGTTATTCTGCGAGGAGCCTGCTGTTAGCCACAACCTGCTGTCTCAAGAAAGGCCCCTCTTCAGAGCTCTACTGGCATTTGGCCATCCTCACATCAGTAGGTACCAAGAAGGCCTGACTCTGTACTTGGTAAATCCAAACAAGTGAGCCCACTGGGACTGGGACTGGGACTGGCTCTTGGTGCCTGGCTTCTTGCATCCCAATTTCAGAGAGTTCCATCACCAAGGAAATGAGGTATGTCACTTTCTTTGCAATTGAATGAGGTCACTGCCTTGGCAACAACTTTGTCCTAAGACTTGCTTCCAATGGTTCCATGAGTTGGAGGGTGCCCCTACTTCCTGTGACAATTTGACTAGTTAGAATGGTATATCAAAATAGACACCATGGAACAGCTCTACACGCAGGCCTGGTTAGGTTCATCTTCTCTACATTAAGAAGAGAGAGTCTGATGCATACACATCCCTTCATCCTGTCCAGGTTGTTTGCCATGGAAGATGGCTTTTGCTCATGCAGGTCCTTCATAGCTGCCTACATCTTCTCCAGGGATCATTTCTGCATCGAACTTTGAGGTTTTCAGCAGTTGGAAGATAACCTACATCCCTAATTGAAAGAATAGCCCTGTCCCTGCTCTTTTGTAATGTTAGATTGAGGCAACAGTGTATGGTTAGGGTTAATAACACGTTCGATTTGGGTTAGGAATCATTCTGCGGGATGAATAAGGTTATTGGGAACCTGCAATATATAGAAATATAGTGGTTAAATATAAGTATGAAAACAGAAATCTAGGTAAGATTTGAAGCTCAGAAGTGCATTTGGCAATAGATTGGGACACGTAGCTTTGAATTATGTTCTGCATACATGTTTCAGAAAAATCGATATACAATGGCATAGGACCTTGTACCTCAGATGATTGAATGTAGTAGAGTACATCCACTCAAAAAGGGATAGTCGATAGGATCAGGAAGATAGTCAGTACGTTTCGGAAGAAGATAGAGTATAGGATTTGGACCAAAGTTCATTAGCAATAGGGTTTCGGTTAGAGAGTGAATGTCAATGTCAGCACATGTGAAGGGTCAGTCACAATGTTGAACTGGAAAAAATATGTAGGAAAGTAGATATCAATAGAGACATTAGGAAATCAGGCAAAGTATAAAGTGAGTGAAAAAACTAGACATTTCCAATAGTTTTGAGGTTGAATATATAATCTTAGGAAGAAACAAAAATGTGGTCACCAATAGGATTGACATTTGAGAGCATTAGGCAACCTGGATATGGATGTTTTTAGTAATCCATGTTCAGTTTCCATTTAGGCTTTGGTACAATCATACGTGTGACTTTTGCATTTTGTGTCCAGAATATTACTATGATAACATGCATATGTAGATCAGGTGACATGAGTATTTCTTCCACCATTTCTGGGAGCAATATTTAGAAGACTAATAAATTAGTATTGGGGGTACTAAGAGGTGTACCCTGTGTCTATGAATATAGAGATAATGCATGAATAGACAATATAGTGAATAAATAATATAACTGGTTCCACTTTAAATAATGGAATAAACTGATATAAGAGAATATATAAAAAATACTATATTGTTATAAAATCATTCATTCCAACCAGTTATACATCTAGTGGTGATATTATAGTTATGGTTTATCATGAAGTGAGTGTCAGTTTTGCTTCAAAAGTGATAAAAAAAATCAAAAATTATATATTTCGAAAGAAGTCTCATTATAAGACCAGTCAAGAATCCTGGAAGAATCCATGTGTTCTGAAGCAGGAAGTGATTGAAAGTGAAACAAATGCCTATAAGTTTGCTAACTTGTGGATGAAATATATATCCTATGATGTGCATAAATTGAAGAAATAGTAATGTACCAGTGTTGAATTAAAATGAATTTCAAAATACACATCATGTCACATAGGAATGTACTTGCATTGATGTTAAACTGGGTCAGTTACTGTAGAATTATTAGTATTTGTATGCAACATTAACTGAAGTTAGTTTTCAGTACTGGAAACAATATGTATTTCAGGTGAATGAATATTTCTGAGAATGATCTTGTGAAAAGTTGATTATAAATCCATATACATAAACATGAATGAATTTAGGGAGTGTATATAAGACACATATATTTCATATTTCGAAAAATCTGGAGAGTGTATGTATATTATATATATATATATATATATATATATATATATATATATATATATATATATATATATATACAAAAAAACACACACAGACAATAAATTAGCAATCAAATTTATCATGAAATATATATCCTCCACAGATGCAAAATTATTTCTTTTAGAACATGTATTTATGTATAATGTTGTTCTTCTAGGAAACACACCCCTAGGTTAAAATTTCAGTTCCAACAGAGTTTAACAGGAGTGATCACTTCTCACAAATTGTATTTGCCAAATTAGCCACCTCACAAAATGTAGGTGTGATACCAGGTAGTGTTCTATATGTGCATTTAAAAATACATGTGCTGAATAGGCTACAGAGAAAGGGAGATAGGTATTCACATATTTGTTAACATTAAAAACACATGGAGAACTATTTCAATTAAAAATTGACTAGATTTATAACACCTACAATTAATCATGCAAAAAACAAGTCCAACTATACACTATGATTCCTCTGAACTGCTTGTATTCCTATTCTGTTTGTGTTATTTTTCTCCATCATATTAGGAGTAGTAGTCAGAGTCTATTAGGGTATGCATTAGTGTCAAGGATTCAGTATTTCGAATGGAAATATGGAAAATGACTCTAATTGGTATGCAAATATGTGCTACACAAAAATGTTCACACTCTCATCCAGAAGATTGCCTTGACATTACCTTAGTTCCAAGTAAGATACAATTAGAGGAGAAGAGTTAGAAAATCTGTAAATACATATCAGGAATAAAAAATGCTCAGGAGTTCACAAACTTGTAGGTGGTAGAGGAGTTTCCAAAAGTAAGGGACAGGGTAAACACTCCACAAACATTGAGCTCTGCTTGTGTAAAGACTTCTTGAGAAACTCTCTGAGGTTGGGCTCTTAAAATACATGTTGTTGTCAGGAGCTTTAGCTTCCTTTGTTGTGTGACCATCAAATCTGGGTGTGCAAATATGTGACCTGAAGGACATTGTTTCTAATTTTCCAATGAAAATGAGGCAGCAGTGCTGAATACTCTTTTTGTAGTTAAACTATGGCCACTGGGGTGTAAGTGTCTCCCCGGGTTGACTGTGAAGCCATTTGGTCATGCTCCAATTTTCGTGGTGTTACTCCTTGGTGCACTGGGAGTTTGGTATTTGCTTCATGAAATACAAGGAGTTCAACTGGGACACAGTGCTGGAGGGAGTTCTGTCACGTGTGGAGGGACACAGTCTGCATGAGAATGCACCAACCAGGATTCTGTCCCACATAGGTTGCCCCTTTGTCCATAGCAACCTGATTCTGAACATTGCCCAGAAACCTATCCATATAACAAGATGCCTTTACATATAACGGTCTGCTGGCTGTACCCTGTCAGTCACAAGGCAATTGGAAGCCAATGGCAGATCCACATGCCCCAACACACATGTTTTATCACACACCTTCACACCTATGCTCTAGTCCCACTAAAGAACAGGCTCCAACATACTGGCATCACTGTTCTACACAATTTTCATGAAACCCAGTCAGTCAAGGCACTGTGAGATACACTCATGATCAGCAACAGGATATCCAAAAGTTTTCCAGTGCCACCTGGTTATGGGAATTTCAAAAGTTTCATGGTATTTATCAAGCCATTTTTTGAGGATAAAGTTGGAGGCTCTGTGGGTTTCAATTCATTCAGGAACCATTAAATGTTGAAGAAGCTCATTTCAATGAAAGATCTTGAGAACACTCACAGGCAAGTCTTCCCAAAGAGTGGCCAAAAGGTCACATGAAGTCAGGCCCATTGAGGTCTACAATGTGAGGTCCATGTGTGTTTTGACTCTCAACTGTGGCTTTAAAGAATTTCAGAATAAAATCATGTGATATCCAGGCTGAGATTCCCAGTGCTCTGGGCAAAGCCACCCTGCACCTAGATCTCCCTGCACCACAATTAATACCTGAGATCTAGGTTGCATGGCCTAGTAAAATCCAAACACAATTCATGACAATACTTCTCTGATGTCACTTCCAGAATTCAGTCTCTAAGGAGAATCATACCAGAGTTCAAGCCCAGGTGGACCCAGTCATCTGTTCCAAGCGCCAAACAAATTACCACAATTCAAAACAAAATGCTCCCACATGCCCCTTATCTTCTTCAAGTTGAGGCCAAATGACTGTGGGGTTTAGATTCTTTATGTAAATTGGATTCATGTGAAAACCCAAGCACCTATGGGCTAAACTCTGCAGGGCTTTAAAGAACTCATTTGACCCAAAGGATCCCTATTTTCACTTGATGGATGTCAGGGCCATTAGAGAGGAAGGTGAGAGTCTTCATCCACAATAACTGCTCTTTTGGCCATTTTGGTTTTGGATGCACCCATGGGATCTTTCTTTAGATCCATCAGGTGCTGAGAATCTAAGCCACAGCCTCACACAGGGCCAAGAGGCTGATTCAGACACATCTCTTTCCAAAGCAATTAAGCAAAGAGCAAAACACACACAGACATTATAAAGTGGCAATATATATGCCAGTTGAAATTCATGATGAAATATATATCGTCCACAGATCCAAAAATATTAATTTTACTGAACATGGATTTATGAATAATGTTGTTCAACTGGAAAGGTTACCCTTAGGCTGAATTTTATGATCCAATAGCGTTTAGGAGGAGTGATCTCTTGTCATAATTTGTATCTGCCATGTCAGCCACCTCACAAGAATGTATATGTGATACCAGGTAGGATTCAATATGTTTATATAAAAATACATGTGATGAATAGGCTACAGAGAAAAGGATACAGGAATTCACATATTTATTAACTTTAAAAACACAAGGAGAACTATTTCAATTAAAAATTAACTAGATTTATAACACCTACCCTACATAATGCAAAAGGCAAGTCCAACTATACACCATGCCTCTTCTGAACTGCTTGTATTTCTATTGTGTTTGTATGCACTGTGGGTTTCAAGAACCATTAAATGTTGAGGAAGCTCATTTCAATGAAACTCTGGAGAACTCTCATAGGCAAGGCTTCCCAAAGAGTGACCAAAAGGTTAGATATAGCCAGGCCCATTGAGGTCTACAATGTGAGGTCCATGTGTGTTTTGACTCTCAACTATGGCTACCAAGTCTTTAAGAATAAAATCATGGGATATCTTTGCTGAAATTCCCAGTGCTCTGTGGAAAGCCACCCTCGGCCTTGGTCTTAGTTTCCAAGGGCGACTCTCATGCTTGACCTCTTAAAATATCACCACAATTCATGGCAATACTTCTTTGAGTTCAGTTCCAGAAGTCAGTCTCTAAGGGGAATCACACAAGAATTCAAGCCCAGGTGGACCCAGTCATCTCTTCCAACCGTCACACAAATGACCACAATTAATACCAAAACACTCTCACATGGCCCTCCTCTTCTTCTATAAAGGCACTCATCATAACATCTGGCTGGAGGTTTCCATGAGGGGCACAGCCCAAGACAGTGTCCCAAATAAGCTCCCTTGCCACTCATTTGCCTAAATTCAGGGTGGCTTGGACACCCTTCTTGTGCACCAGGAGTGATCTGAAAGGGTAAAATAAATTGAAATTAAAGTGTAAAAGTTGAAGTGTAAAAGACCGGGTTTTGTAAAGTTTCTAAGCTGCAAGGCCTGAGTTAAAATGTAAAGGACCAGGTATTGTTAAGTTCCTATGCTACATGCAAAACCTGAAATTCCTGTAGCTTGTAGTACAATTCCGGACTGCCCAGTAAATATTCCCCCTGACCGCCTGGTTGTTTAATAACCTAGGACCCTGTGTGGCCTGGCACATAGGCATCGCAAGGCCTAAACCAATCTGTTTGAATGTGTACCTCGCTTTAGAACTCACCTATCACTCCCGCCTGACCTGTTCCTGCCAATGAATGAACTAATCATGTTTAGGAATTGTTGTTTGATTTTTCTGCGGTGTATGTTGATTTCTTAAAGGAGACTGTGATATATGTAAAGTCCCGCCCTCCCCAAAAAGTGTACTTAAGCACTGCTCAACCCCTGCTCGGGGCTCTGGGCTGCTCTCCCTTCTTGAGTGAGCACGTAGCCCCAGCATGCTGGATTGGATCCTCAATGAACGCCTTTTTCTGTTGCATGAGCCGCGTTCTCTTGGTGGTCTCTTCCTCCGACGTTCACCGGACCCTTACATTTGGTGCGTTGGCCAGGAATCACGCAGCATAGGACAAGGACACACCAACAGACCCCTCTGGAGGTAAGTAAGGCGCTTCTTTTCATTTTTCCTTGTGATAACTCAGAGCTTTTTGTTCAGGTTCCATTTTTCCGTTTTTGGTTTGAGTTGGCAGAGTGGCTTCCAGCGGAGAATGTAAGTTCCCCCTGTCAGTGGTGGACAAACGTGTCCTAAAGCCACAGGCCATGTCCTTGCAAGGGATGCCTTGGAGGACTCGGGGAGTGACGGATGTGCTCTCATTAGGTGAGGAGGGACGAATGAGCCCACATTAGGTGACTCTGCTGGCAACCCATCATATCTTGCTGACTACTTTTTTCTCTCAGGTTGAATTCACTGTCTGTCTTTGTGGTCTAACCCATCAGGTTTTGACAGTTACTAGGTTCTAATCTTTACTTCTCAACTCGTGTTAAATGTTAACTGTGTGTACATGTTTGTGTCACGTTTGTATTGTCCTTGTCTCTGTTTGAGAAACTCTCATTATGGGACAAAGCCATTCCATGCCTCTTTCCTTGAAGCCATTCCTGGTCCCTGCCTCCAATCCGACCCCTTCACCCAGGATCCTATCACTCAAACCTTCTACTTCTCCCCCTCTTCCCTCCATTCTCTCTGAGTCACAAGATTGTAGATCTTGGGGTTGTGAACAAACGGGAGCTGCATGATGGTCTTTGTGTGTCATTTTATCTGTGTTTCTGTTAAATGTGATGGCATTGTTTGGTCCGATGCAGAGTCCCGAGTTCCAACCTGCATTACATATGTGGAAGTTACTTTAGCTAAATTTTAAACTAATGCTTCTCCTGTGAGGGACCAAAAGTCAATAGAACCGCCAGTTTTTCTGTTCTCACCTTTTCACCTCTCTTAGCTGTGCTTTAAAGAACTTTGATAAACTTTACTCCCCTTTGTTAAGCAACATTACAGAAGCAGTGATTTCTTTTCTTCCCGTAGTTGGATTGAGCATGCCCACTGCAGAGGGAAATGTCTGGGGTCTAAGAACTTTGATATCTCGCTTAAACTTTTCTCAAAACCCTGTTCTCATTATTAAATTGGCATTAATTGGCTTTGGGATGGGAACCAAGCCTTCAGTCATAAATTTTGACACCCCAGAGGGGACTTTAAATAAACCCCACTCTGCCCTCTTGGGGAAGCCTAGCACTCAAAACAACTGAAGCAGAGAATGAAATTTTTGGGAGCTGACTACTGCAAAGTTGGGAGACATAGAATATGCCTGGTGCCTGGGGTCAAAGCAAACCAGAGGAACTAATCCTGTAAGTAAATGGTGAGGCTAAGGGACTCCCAGCAGCTGCCAGATCCATTTTGCTGTGGGGAACTCCCTTATTCCTTACGTGCACTTTAAGGATTTCTCCACCTCTGTTTACTTAACAAAAGGGACAATGAATGCATTAATATGTTGATATTATAGATTGTTTCTTGGGGATGATCTAGGGTGAATGTGTATCTAGAAATGATTTTTTTTATTTTAACCATCTGGTATCTAAATGGGTTTCTAAAGCATTGCACTATCTTACAGTTAAAAGTTGGGTTTAAACAATTGTTTATTTTGATTTCAGGTAGTTCATGCTAGGAAACTTAAATACTTAGGGTAAAAAAAAAAATAAAGAGTTTTAATTTTGAACTAGACAGCCTGAAAAAATTTCACTAGATATATCAGTGCATTAACTTGGGAAGAGATAATAAATTATGATATGGTATCTATTCCCATCAGTGTGTAAGATTTTAAAAAATGGTACTAAATTAAAACGTTGGTCTGGCTTATTGAAATGACATTAATTAGCAACAGTCTTGGAAATTTTTAAAGCTTAATTTCGGATACACATGGTAGCATGTGGTTCTTTTTAAAAATTTTTCAGCTAATTTAACTTAATACTATTAGAAACTTCATAACAAAGAAAGGGGCTTAATGATCCTATAGAAACTTCTTCTGATGGTGGCATTAATATTATCAAAAAATGATCCTATTTTCAGTTTTGTGTGAGCAAGTTTTTCTAGTGTAGAAAAATCTAAAGAAATAAAATTTTGAGAATTACATCTTCAACTTGCATCAAAATTTTCAACATCCAAACCTGGAAATTATGACTTATAGATAAATGCCTTAGGCGTGAGGTTTCTTCTCAGAATTCCAGTCTTTCCAGTTTTCCAGACCTCAGCCAGGACTTACTTTGATATGCAAATAAAAGAAGCCTGCAGCACTCAGCAGGAGACAAATAAAAAGAGTAAATGTGTCTTTTTACCTGAACTCAAACTAGACCTAACCAAAAAAGTATATAATATGGTATTTACTAATTACTAGCCAGTCATCATTTTTAGGACTCTTGCTTTTCTTAGATTCTGTAATTTTTTTTTTGAGCTCATGATCTTGACTCTGCTGATGGGTTAATGTTTTCTGATCAGTTCTATTTTTGATCGACTCTGGAGTTTTCAGCATTGCAATGGAGATTTCACCTGAAAAAAGCTACAAGGCCTTTACTATTGTGTTATGTGTTACATTTGTGTTACGTGTTGTATGTTGGTATGTCTGTATGTGTGTATGTCCATATATCATGCAGGGATATGACAATTGACAGATGAGGAGCGCTCATGAAAAATTTAAAAATGTATCCAAATGTCTTTGATTCACGTGATTCATATGTTTTAATTCAAATTGGGTAAACAGATAAAAATAAAGATGTCTTTAAAATTAGGCCAATAAGTTTTCTAGGTTTTCAAAAAGGCCCTAATAAAATGTAGATGTCTATAAAATAATCTGCTTAAATTCAGAAATTGAAAAGCATTGTATTGAAATGTGAACAGAAAGAGGTTAGTAGATGGAAAAGAGAAACTAAAAGGTTCTAGATATAGATATAATAGAGGAAAAACCTGTTTCTGGATAAGAGAGTCTATATGATTAAGTAATTAAAAGGGTTTAAGTAAATAATAAAAAAAAGGTGTGTGTAACTTGGTTATATGTGTAAGTTTTGAGCAAGTAATCTTAAAAAATTAAACAGCTGGTAAAACAAGTACTGTTTTTATAAAATTGTGCCATGTTATTTCTTTAAAATCTAAACTTGTTTAATACAAAAACATCAATGTAATTGTGGTGTTAATGTGTTCATATCTTCCAGGTATACAAGTCTGTAAGGTAGAAGCTTGCAAAGACCATTGTATCAAGCTGGTGTTCTAATGTTGTATGGTAATTCTAGGCTTAAAAGAAAAACATGTTGGAGTGTTGGAGATTTATGTATATCATTTGTGTTCTATAATTGGACTTGTTATCAATAAGATATGTACAGTTCCATGTTACTTTTTACACTGAGATACAATCTAAAAGTATTTTTAACTTAATGAGAGCCAAATCTGTGAAGGTTTTATTGTAAACTCAAAGGTAATGCCCATTCATTTCCATGTGAAAACTGTTTTCTTCAGGCTTCACAAAGGGGTGGCCTGAGACAAAGACTTTCCTGATATTCAGGGCAACATAACAATAGGTAATCAAAAGGCCCAAAGCAGGGTTTCTCCACTGAGACTTTACTGGCTACACTGATATCTGAGTTTTCTGAGATGCTTGCCATTCCCTTCAGCTACCAGTACATGGCCATGTCACAGAGCTTGGAAGTGGTACATATATTTGACACAAAATCATGAGCCTATTCTGGAGAGTGGCCAGAATTCAGGAAGAAAACAGGAACGTAGGAAGATAGTTGGTGTTGCCCATTGATAAGGCAAGCCACACTCCATTCATAAATTGTGCCGGATGAATGCTGGGAAGTTTTCTCCTTGAGAGGATACACCCATTGAGGCATTATCTTTTCTAATGTCTACAACCACGAAATCAGTGGGATACACAGACCTAAAAACACTCGCCTTGTCAAAGGACTAACTAGAAACAGTCCACTCCAAACCAAACACACCCCCTTTCCTAACTATTCTCAGAACAAAAGAAAAAACCACAAACCCACACCCACAACCACAAAGGCACCTCCTTCCCCCAAGTGGGTCTGGAACTATCCAGAGTGTCCTCTGACTGGAGGGCCATACTATGTTCCCCAGAAATGGTCTGTCCTGTCTCAGATCTGGACTCCTTGGTCAACTCTGTGAAGTTGTCAGGAGCCAGCAGTGAGCCTCTATCTGTTTTCTCCGGAAGGGCCCCTCTTCAGAATTTTTCTGGAATTTGGCCATTCTCACATAAGTAGGTACCACAAAAGACTGACTCTGTCCTTGGAAAATCCAAACAAGTAAGAACACTGGAACTGGTGCTGGGACTGGGCCTGGGTGCCTAGATTCCTGGAACCCAAATTTGGAGAGTTCCATCAACAAGGATGTGAGGTGAGGTCACTTCCTTTAGTAACTGAGTGAGGTCACTGCCTTGGCAACCAACTTGTCCTAACATTTGCTTCCTAAGGTCTCATAACATGGAGGATGTCCCTACTTCCTGTGACACTTTCACAAGTTAGAATGGTAAAGAAACAATAGTCACCTCTGAACAGCTCTCCACACAGGCCTCTCCTCTACATTAAGAAGAGAGAATCTGATTCAGACACAACCCTTCATCCTGACCAGGCTGTTTGCCATGGAAGATGCCTTTTGCTCTCTCAGATCCTTCATAGCTGCCTACATCTTCTCCAGGGTTCATTTCTGCATGGAACTTTGAAGTTTTCAGCAGGTGGAAGATCCCCTGCATTCCTGTATTGTAAGACCAAATCTTTCCCTGCTTTTCTGAACACTTAGATTGAGGGAACAGTGTATGGTTAGGGTTAACAATATGTTCAATTAAAACCAAAATACTCCCACATGGCCCTCATATTCTTCCATGTAGACATTCATCATAACCTCTGGCTGGAGGTTTCCATAAGGGGCGCAGCCCAAGACAGTGTCCAAAATAAGTTCCCTTGCCCCTCATTTTCCTAAGGTCAGGGTTTCCTGGACACCCTTCCTGTAAACCAGGATTGATCAAATAGGCTTGCCAGTAATACTGCTCTGTTTCTTCATTTTGAAGCCTACTGACTGTGAGGTATAGATTCTTTATGTGATTTGGAGTCATGTGAGAACCCAAGCACTGCTGCAGGGCTTTGAAGAACTCATTTGTCTCAAAGGATCCCTATACTTACTTAATGGAGGTCAGGAACCTAACAGAAGAAGCAAGAGACTTCATCCACAATGACTGATCTTTTTGCCATTTTGGTTTTGGATGCACACATGGGATCTTTCTTTAGATCCATCAGGTGCTGATAATCAAAGCCACAGCCTCTCTCAGAGCCGAAAGGATGATTCAGACACATCCCTTTCCAAAGCAATTAAGCAAAGAGCCACAGGTGATGCTCATTCATTTCCAATTGAAAGCACTTTTCTTCAGGCTTCACAAACTGGTGGCCTGAGGAAAAGACCTTCCTGACATTCAGGTCAACAGAACAGTAGGTAAGCAAAAGGCACAAAGCAGGGTTTCTCTACTGAGACTTTACTGGTCACACTGATATCCGAGTTTTCAGAGATGCTCCCAATTCCCTTCATCTATCCAGTACATGGCCATGTCACAGAACTCGACGGAGGTCCATATCTTGGACAAAAAAACATGAGCCTATTCTGGAGAGTGGCCAGAATTCAGGAAGAAAACAGGAACTAAGGAAAGAAGTAGGTGTTGTCTACAACCACGAAAACAGTGGGATTCACAGACCTAAAAACACTCGCCTTGTCAAATGACTTACTAAAAACAGTCCACTCCAAACCAAACATACTGCCTTTCCTACCTATTCTCAGAACATGATAAAAAAACACAAATTCACACCCACACCCACAAAGGCACCTCCTTCCCCCAAGTAGGTCTGTGACTATCCAGAGTGTCCTCAGACTGATGGGCCTTACTCTGCTCCCTCGAAATGGACTGTCCTGTCTCAGATCAGGTCTCCTTTACCAACATTGTAAAGTTTTCAGCATCAATCAGTGAGTCACTACCTGCTTTCTCAGGAAAGGCCCCTCTTCAGAGCTTTCCTGGCATTTAGCCATCCACACATCAGTATGTACCAAAAAGACTGACTCTGTCCTTGGTAAATCCAAACAAGTGAACCCACTGGGACTGGGACTGGGACTGGCTCTGAGTGCCTGGCTTCCTGGATCCCAAGTTCAGAGAGTTCCATCACCAAGGAAGTGAGGTAGGTCACTTCCTTCAGGAACTGAGTGAGGTCACTACCTTGGTAACCACTTTATCCTAACATTTGCTTCCAAGGGTCCCACGAGAGAGAGGCTTCCCCTACTTCCTGTGTCACATTCACAAGATAGAATGGTATATCAACCATAGGCACATGTTAACAGCTCTCCACACAGACCTGGTTTGGTCCATCTTCTCTACTTTAAGAAAAGAGAGGCTTATTCAGACACATCGCTTTATCCTGACCAGGTATTTTACCAAGGAAGATTACTGTTGCTCTCTCAGGTCCTTCATAGCTGCCTACATCTTCTTCAGGGTTTATTTCTGCATGGAACTTGAGGTTCTCAACAGGTGGAAGATCCCCTACCTACCTGTATTATAACACCAACTCTGTCCCTGGTCTTTGTAAAGTTAAATTGAGGGAACAGTGCATGGTTAGGGTTAATAACATGTTCAATTTGGGTTAGGAATCATTCTGCGAGATGAATAATGGTATTGGGGACCTCCGATATTTACAAGCATATACAGGTGTAATATAAGTATGAATACAGAAATCTAGGAAAGATTTGAAACCCAGATGAACACTGGGCCCTTGATTGGGATACTTAGCTTTGAATTATTTCCGCAAAGTTGTCTCAAATAAATCGTTATACAATGGCATAGGACCTTGTACCTTGGATGACTGAATGAGGAAGAGATCCTCCAGACAAAAAGGGATAGTTCCAAAAGTTATTTAGATATAGGGTTTTGGTTAGAGAGTGAATGCAAATGTCAGCATATGTGAAGAGTCAGTCACAGTGATGAACTGGGGAAAATGTGTAGGAAAGCAGATATCAATAGAGACATTAGGAAATCAGGGAAAGTACAAAGTGAGTAATAGGATAAGACGTTTTTAACAGGGTTGAGTTTGAATATATAATCTTAGGAAGAAACAAATATGTAGTCACCAATAGGAATGATATTTGAGATCATTAGTTAATCAGGACATGGATGTTGTTAGTAATACATGCTCACATTAAATTTAGGCTTTGGTACAATCATAAGGGTGTCCGTTGCATTTTTTGTCAGGAATATTACTGTGATGAAATGTAAATGTATATCAGGTGACTACAGTATTTCTTCAAACATTTCTGAAAGCAACATTTTAAGACTTATAAATTAGTATTGGGGACACAAGTACGTGTACCCTGTGCCTATGATTATAAAGATGATGCCTTAATAGACCATACTGTAAATAAATAATATAACTTGATCAAACTTTAAATAATGGATTGAATTGATATCTGAAAATATATAGGAAATCTTATATTGATATACATAAGTTCATTCTAACCAGTTATACATCTAATGGTAATTTTAGCATTATGGTTCATCATGAAGAGTGTGGGAGTTTTGCTTCAAAAATGATTATGGAAATCGAAAATAATGTGTTTGGAAATAATCTCATGAAAAGTACAGTCAAGAAACATGGAGGAACACATATATTCTGAAGCAGGAAGTAATTGCAAGTGAACCAAATGCGTACAGATTTGTTAACTTGTGGATGAAAAGTATTATCTTATAATGTCCATAAACTGAAGAAATAGTAATGTACCAGTGTTGAATAAAAATGAACTTCAAAATACACATCATGTCCCATAGGATTTTACTTGCATTGATGTTAAACTGGGTCAGTTACTGTACAAATATTAGGATTTGTAAGCACCTTTCACCGAAGTTAGTTTTCAGTACTGGGAAATAAATATGTATTTCATGTGGATGAATATTTCTGAGAATAATTTTGTGAAAATTTGATTATAAATCCACATATAGGAACATGAGTTAAATTAGTGAATGTAAAATAAGACACATATATTTCATATTTTGAATAATCTGGAGAAAAAAAAAAAATATATATATATATATATAAAGATACAAACACAGACATTAAAATGTAGTAATATGTATGCCAATCAAAATTCATCATGAAATATATATCATCCTCATATCCAAAACTATTCTTTTTACTGAGCATGGATTTATGTATAATGCTGTTCATCTAGGAAATTCACCCATATGTTGAATTTTCAGTTCCATCAGTATTTAGGGGGAGTGATCTCTTCTCACAATTTGTATCTTCCTAAAACAGCAAGCTCACAAGAATGTACGTGTGATACCAGGTAGGATACTAAATATGCATAATAAATTTCATGAGATGAATAGGGTACAGAGAAAGGGAGACAGAAATGTACATATGTGTTAACTTTAAAAACTCATGGAGAAGTATTACAATGAAAAGTTGACTAGATTTATAACACATTCACTTGATAAAGCAGAAGGCAAGTCCTAGTATACACCATGCCTCCTATGAACGGCCTGTATTTCTATTCTGTTAGGTTTCTTTTTCTACATCATATTAAGATTAGTAGTCAGAGTCTAGTAGGGTATGGGTTAGTGACAGGGATTCAGTATTTCTAATGGAAAATAGGAAAATGAATCTAATGTGTATGCAAATATTTACTAGACAAAAATCTTCCCACTGTCCTCCAAAACAATGCCTTGATATTTCCTTCGCCACAAGTAATACACAATTAGTGGAGAAGAGTTTGAAAGTCTGTGAATATATATCTGGAAAAGAAAATGCTCAGGAGTTCACAACCTTGGAGGTGGTAGTGGAATTTCCAAAAGTAAGGTACAGGGTAAACACTCCACAAACATGGAACTCTGGTGGCCTAATGAGTTGTTGAGAAACTGCCTCTGAGTTTGGGCCCTTGAAAAATTTGTTGTTGTCAGGAGCTTTAGCTTCCTTTGTATTGAGACCATCAAACCTGGGTCGGCATCTATGTGACCTGGATGACATGGTTCCTTATATGCTATTGAACATGAGGCAGAAGTTCTGAATTTTCCCTTTGTTAGTAAACTGAGGACACTGGGGTCTAAGTGTCTAACCATGTGATCTGTGAAGCCATTTGGTCATACTCCACTTTTCGTGGTGTTTCTTACTGCTGCACTGGGAGTTTGGTATTGGCTTCACGTAATACAAGGAGAAAAACTGGGACACAGTGCTAGAGGGAGTACTCTCACGTGTAGTGGATGAGGGTCTGCAGGAGAATGCACCAACCAGGCTTCTATCCCAAAAAGCTTGCACCCATGTCCATAGCAACCTGATTCTGAACATTGCCCTGAAACCTCTCCATATAATAAGGTCCCTTTACTTGTAAGGTTCTGCTGGCTGCACCATGTCAGTCACAAATCATTCGGAAACCAATGGCAGAACCACGTGTCCCCACGACAGATGTTTTATCATACACCTGCCCACCACTGCTCTGGGCCCACTAGTCAGCAGGCTCCAACTTTTTGGCATCTCTGTTCTCAACATTTTCATGAAACCCAGTCAATCAATGCAATGTCTGGTACACTCGTGATCAGCAACAGATATCCAAAGGTTCTCCAGTGCCACCTGTTCATGGGAATTTAAAAAATTCATGGTATTTATATAGCCAATTTTCAAGGATGAATTTGGAGGCACTGTGGCTTTCAATTTATTCAGGAACCATGAAATGGTGAGGAAGATTATTTCAATTAAAGCTCAGGAGAACTCTCAGAGGCAAGGCTTCCCAAAGAGTGGCCAAAAGGTCACATTAAGCCAGGCCCATTGAGGTCTACAATTGAGGTCCATGTGTGTTTTGACTCTCAACAATGGCTGCCACGTCTTTCTGAATAAAGTCATGTGATATCCTGGCTGAGATTCCCAGTGCTCTTTGGAAAGCTATCCTGGGCCTAGATCTCAGTCTCCAAGGGCAACTCTCATGTGTGGCCTCCTAAAATCCCAACACAATTCATGTCAATACTTCTCTGAGTTCATTTCCAGAACTCAGTCTCTAAGGGGAATCACTCCAGAGTTCAAGCCCATGTGGACCCAGTCATCTCTTCCAACTACCACACAAATGACCACAATTAAACCAAAACACTCCCACATGGCCCTCATCTTCTTCAATATAAACTCTCATCATAACTTCTTGCTGGAGGTTTCCATGAGGGGCGCAGCCTAAGACAGTGTCCAAAATAAGCTCATTTGCCCCTTATTTGCCTAAATTCAGGGTGGCCTGGAAACCCTTCCTGTGAATCAGGTGTGATCAAATAGGCCTGCCATTAATACTGCTCTACTTCTCCAATTTGAGGCCTACTCTCTGTGGGGCATAGATTCTTTATGTGAATTGGGGTCATGAGAAAACCCAAGCACCTATGGGCTACCCTCTGCAGGGCTTTGAAGAACCCATTTCAGTGAGTCTAGGAGTTGGACCAAAAGTTCTTTAGATATAGGGGTTTTGTTAGAGAGTGAATGTAAATGTCAGCATATTTCAAGAGTCAGTCACAGTGATGAACTGGGGAAAATGTGTAGGAAATCAGATATCAATAGAGACATTAGGAAATCAGGCAAAGTACAAAGTGAGTGATAGGATGAGACATTTTTAACAGGGTTCAGTTTCAATATTTAATCTTAGGAAGAAACAAATATGTACTCACCAATAGGAATGATATTTGAGATCATTAGTTAATCAGGACATGGATGTTGTTAGTAATACATGCTCACTTTCAATATAGGCTTTGGTACAATCATAAGTGTGTCCGTTGCATTTTGTGTCAGGAATATTACTGTGATGAAATGTATATATATATCAGGTGGCTAGAGTATTTCTTCCAATATTCTTAAAGCAATATTTTAAAGACTTATAAATTAGTATTTGGGATACAAATAGGTATACCATCGGTCTATGAATATAGAGATGATGCCTTAATAGACCATACTGTGAATAAATAATATAACTGGTTCAAACTTTAAATAATGGATTGAATTGATATCTGAAAATATATAGGAAATCTTATATTGATATACATAAATTCATTCTAACCAGTTATACATCTAATGGTAATATTAGCATTATGGTTTATCATGAAGAGTGTCTGAGTTTTGCTTCAAAAATGATTATGGAAATCAAAAATAATGTGTTTGGAAAGAATCTCATTAAAAGAACAGTCAAGAAACATGGAGGAATACATGTGTTCTGAAGTAGGAAGTGATTGAAAGTGAACTAAATGCCTATAAATTTGTGAAATTGTGGATGAAAGAATATATCCTATTATGTCCATAAACTGCAGAAATAGTAATGTATCAGTGTTGAATAAAAATGAACTTCAAAATACACATCATGGTCCCATAGGTGTCTACTTGCATTGATGTGAAACTGGGTCAGTCACTGTGGAAATATTACGATTTGTATGCACCATTCACTGAATTTAGTTTTCAGTACTAGGAAATAAATATGTATTTAAGGTGGATGAATATTTCTAAGAATTATTTTGTGAAAATTTGATTATAAATCCACATACACACACATGAGTAAATTTAGAAAGTGTATAATAAGACACATATATTTCATATTTTGGAAAATCTAAAGAGTAGATATCTATATCTAGATAGATAGATAGATAGATAGATAGATAGATAGATACTCACATACACAGACATTAAAATGTAGCAATATATATGCCATTTGAAAATCATAATAAAATAGATATCATCCACGTATCCAAAAATATTCATTTTACTGAACATTTATTTATGCATAATATTGTTCATCTAGGAAATTCACCCATAGGTTGAATTTCCAGTTCCATCAGTATTTAGAGGGAGTGATCTCTTCTCACAATTTGTATCTTCCAAAATAATCAAGCTCACAAGAATGTACATGTGATACCAGGTAGAATTCTAAAGATGCATTAAAAAATACATGTGATGAATAGGCTACAGAGAAAGGGAGACAGAAATTTACATATGTGTTAATTTTAAAAACTCATGGAGAAGTATTACAATGAAAAGTTGACTATATTTATAACACATACCGTTGATAAAGCCGAAGGCAAGTCCAAGTATACACCATGCCTCCTATGAAAGGCCTGTATTTCTATTCTGTTAAGTTTCTTTTTCTCCATCATATTTGGATTAGTAGTCAGAGTCTAGTAGGGTATGGGTTAGTGTCAGGGATTCAGTATTTCAAATGGAAAATATGAAAATGAATCTAATGTGTATGCAAATATGTGCTACACAAAAATCATCCCACTCTCATCCAGAACAATGCTTTGACATTACCTTCGCCCCAAATAAGACACAATTAGTGGAGAAAAGTTAGAAAATCTGTGAATACATATGTGGAAAGAAAAATGCTCAGGAGTTCACAAACTTGTAGGAGGTAGAACGGGTTACAAAAAGGGAGAGGGTAAACACTCCACAAACATGGAGCTCTGCTGGCCCAATGACTTTTTGAGAAACTGCCTCTGAGGTCGGGCAGTTAAAATATATATTGTTGTCAGGAGTTTTAGCTTCCTTTGTAGTGAGACCATCAATTCTGGGTCTCCATCTATGTGACCTGGATGACATGGTTTTTTGTTTTCTAGTGAACATGAGGCAGCAGTGCTGAATTCTCTCTTTGTAGGTAAACTTTGGCCACTGGGGTCTAAGTATCTAACTGTGTTGTCTGTAGAGCCATTTGGTCATTATCCACTTTCGTGGTGTTTTTTACTGCTGCACTGTGAGTTTGGTATTGGCTTCACGAAATACAAGGAGTTCTACTGGGACACAGTGCTGGAGGATGTACTCTCACGTGTGGTCGGTTAGTAAAATGCACCAGTGAGGCTTCAATCCCACATAGCTTTTCAACTTGACAATAGCAACCTGATTCTGACCTTTGGCAGGAATCCTCTCCATATAACAAGATGCCCTTACATAGAAGGGTCTGCTGGCTGTACCATGTCAGTCACAAGTCTTTCTAAGCCAATGGCAGATCCACGTGGCCCCACCACAAATGTTTTTTTCACACACCTACACTCCTCTGCTCTAGGCCCACTAGTCTGCAGGCTCCAACTTTCTGGCATCTATGTTCTACACTTTTTTCATGAAACCCAGTCAATCAAGGCACTGTCTGGTACAATCATGATCAGGAACAGGACATTCAGAAGTTCTCCAGTGCAACCTGGTCATAGTAATTTCAAAAAATTCATGGTATTTATCTAGATATTTTTCAATAATGAAGTTGGAGGCACTGTGGGATTTAATTTATACAGGAACCATTAAAAGGTGAGGAATCTCATTTCAATGAAAGCTCTGGAGAACTTTCACAGGCAAGGTTTCCCAAAGAGTGGGCAAAAGGTCACATGAAGCCAGGCCCATTGAGGTCTACAATGTGAATTCCATGTGTGTTTTGACTCTCAACTATGGCTGACAATCTTTCAAAATAAAATCTTGTGATATTCTGGCTGAGATTCCCAGTGCTCTGTGGAAAGTCACCCTGGGCCTAGATCTCAGTTTCCAATGGCGAATCTCATGCGTGGCCTCCAAAAATCCCAACACAATTCATGGCAATACTTCTCTGAGTTCAGTTCCACAACTCAGTCTCTAAGGGGAATCACAACAGAGTTCAAGCCCAGGTGGACCCAGGCATCTCTTCCAATTGCCACACAAATGATGACAATTAAAACCAAAACACTCCCACAGGGCCCTCTTCTTCTTTTATATAGACACTAATCATAAACTCTAGCTGGAGGTTTCCATCAGGGGCACAGCCCAAGACAGTGTCAAAAATAATCTCCCTTGCCCCTCATTTGCCTAAAGTCAGGGTGGCCTGGACAACATTCCTGTGAAACAGAAGTGATCATATAGGACTGCTGTTAATACTGCTCCACTTCTCAAATTTGAGGCCTACTGACTGTGGGGTATAGATTCTTTGTGTGAATTGGAGTCATGAGAAAACGCAAGCACCTATTGTCCAGCCTCTGCAGGGCTTTGAATAACTCATTTGACACAAATGATCCCTATTCTCACTTGATGGAGGTCAGAAATATTACAGAGGAAGGCGAGAGGCTTCATCCAAAATGACTGATCTTTTTTCCATTTTGGTTTTGAATGCCCACATGGGATCTTTCTCTAGACCCATCAGGTGCTGAAAATCTAAACCACAGGCTCACACAGGGCCAAGAGGCTGATTCAGACAAATCTTTTTCAAAAGCAATAAAGTAAAAAGCCACAGGTGATTCCCATTCATTTCCATTTGAAAACTCTTTTCTTCAGGCTTCACTAAGGTTTGGCCTGAGGCAAAGACCTTTCTGACATTCAGAGCAACAGAACAATAGGTAATCAAAAGCCCCCAAGCAGGGTTTCTCCTAGGAGACTTTCCTGGTTACTCTGATATGTGAGTTTTCTGAGATGCTCGCCATTCTCTTCAACTATCCAGTACATGGCCATGTCACAGAGCTTGGAGGTGGTACGTATCTTGTACAAAAATACATGATACTAATCTTGAGAGTGGCCAGAATTCAGGAAAAAAATCAGAACTTAGGTAGATAGCAGGTGTTGCCCATGGATGAGGCAAGCCTCAGTCCATTCATTAATTGGGAAGGATGCATACTGGGAAGTTTTCTACTAGACAGGACACACCCAATGAGCTATTTTCTTTTCTAATATCTACAAAGAAAAACACAATGGGATACACAGACACAGAAACAGTCTCCTTGTCAAATGACTTACTAGAAACAGTCCACTCCAAACCAAACAAACCTCCTTTTTTACCTATTCTAAGATCATGTGAAAAAACCACAAACACAAACCAACACCCTCTAATGCACCTCCTTCTTCCAAGTAGGTCTGTGACTATCTGGAATGTCCTCTGACTGGTAGGACATACAATGCTCCCCAGAAATGGCCTTTCTGTCTCAGATCTGGTCTCCTTGGTCAAATCTGTGAAGTTGTAAGGACGCAGTGGTGAGCCAATTCCTATCCTCTCAGGAAAGACCCCTCTTCAGAGCTTTCTTGGTATTTGGCAACCCTTACATCAGTAGGTACCAAGAAAGACTGACTCTGTTCCTGGAAAATCCAAAGAAATGAGCCCACTGCGACTGGGACTGGGACTGGCTCAGGGTGCCTTGCTTCCTGGATCACAAAATTCAGAGAGCTCCATCACCAAGGAAGTGAGGTGAGGTCACTACCTTCAGAAAATGAATGAGGTCACTGTCTTGGCCACCACTTTGTCCTAACAGTTTCTTCCTATTGTCTCCTGACATGGAGGCTGCCCTACTTCCTGTGATACTTTCTCATGTTAGAATGGTATAGAAACCATAGTTACCTGGGAACAGCTCTCCACACAGGCCTGGTTTGGTCCATCTTCCCTACATAAAGAATAGAGAGGCTGACTCAGACACATCTTTTCATCCTGACCATGTTTTTTTTGCCATGGAATATGACTTTTGTTCTCTCAGGTCCTTCATAGCTGCCTGCATCTTCTCCAGGGATCATTTCTGCATGGATTTTGAGGTACTCAGCAGTTGGAAGATCTCCTAACTTCCTGTATTGTAATACCAACTTTGTCCCTGCTCTTCTGTAAAGTGAGATTGAAAGAACATTGTATGGTTAGGATTAATAGCATGTTCGATTTGGGTTGGAAATCATTCTGCTGGATGAATAATGGTATTGGGAACCAGCGATATTTATAAGAATATAGAGGTAGAACATAAGTATGAAAACAGAAATCTAGGTAATATTTGAAGCCCAGAAGGATTTGGACCCTTGATTGGGATCCTTAGCTTGAGTTATGTTTTGCACCGAGGTCTCAGTTAAATTGATATACAATGGCATAAGACCCTGTACCTCAGATGATTAAATGTAGAAGAGATCATCCAGTCAAAAAGGGATTGTGTGTAGGATTAGGAAGATAGTCAGTAGGTTTAGAAGGAAGAGTGAGTCTAGGATTTGGACCAAATGTACTTTAGCAATAGGGTTTTGGTTAGAGAGTGAATATAAATGACACCATATGTGAAGAGTCAGGCACAATGATGAACTGGGGAAAATATGTAGGAAAGCAGACATCAATAGAGACATTAGGAAATCAGGCAAAGTATAACGTGATAGGATTAGACATTTTCAACAGGGTTGAGGTTGAATACATAATCTTAAGAAGAAACCAATTTGTAGTCACCAATAAGATTGACATTTGAGAGCATTAGGCAACCTGGACATGGATATATTTAGTAATCTATGTTCACATTCCATTGAGGCTTTGGTACAATCATAAGGGTGACCTTCGCATTTTGTGTCCAGAATATTACTGTGTTAATATGTATATGAAGATCAGGTGACATGAGTATTTCTTCCACCATTTCTGGGGGAAATATTTTGAAAAGATATAAATTAGTACTGGGGATACTAATCGGCTTACCCTGTGTTGATGAATATAGAGATGATGCATTAATAGACCATACTGTGAATAAATTATATGACTGGTTCCAAATTTAAATAATGGATTGTATTGATATCTGAAAAAATAGAGGAAATCATTTATTGATATACATACATTCATTCCAACCACTTATATATCTAATGGTTATATTAGGGTTACCGTTTATCATAAATAGTGTGTGAGTTTTGCTTCAAAAATGATTATGGAATCGAAAATAATGTCTTTAGAAAGAAGTCTAGTGAAAAGACCAGTCAAGAAACATGGAGAAATATAAGTGTTCTGAAGGAGGAAGTGATTGAAAGTGAACCAAATGTTTATAAATTTGTGAACTTGTGAATGAAAGGATATAATTTATGATGTCTATAAACTGAAGAAATAATAACGTACCAGGTTTGATTAAAATGAACTTTAATAAACACACCATATCCAATAGGAATCTACTTGCATTGATGTTAAACTTGGTCAGTTACTGTAGAAATATTAGGATTTGTAAGCACCCTTCCCTGAAGTTAGTTTTCAGTACTAGGAAACAAATATTTATTTCAGTGGATGTATATTTCTGAGAATAAACTTTTTAAAAGTTGATTATAAATCCACATATATGAATATGAATGAATTCAGGCGGTGTATAAGAAGACACATATATTTCATATTTTGGTAAATCTGGAGAATATATATATATATATATATATATATATATATATATATATATATATAATGTATATATAGACACACAAACACACACATTATAATGTAGCAATATATATGCCAATTGAAATTCATCATGAAAAATAACTCATCCGCATATCCCAAAATATTCATTTTACTGAACATGAATATGTGTATAGTGTTGTTCATCTAGGAAGCTCACCCATGGGTTCAATTTTCAGTTAAAACAGCGTTTAGGAGGAGTGATCTCTTCTCACAATTTGTATCTGCCAAGTCAGCCACCTCACAAGAATGTATATGTGAAACCAGGTAGGATTCTATTTGTGCATATAAAAATACATTTGCTTAATAGGCTACAGAGAAAGGGAGACAGTAATTCACATTTTTCTTAACTTTAAAAACACATGGAAAATTATTTCAACAAATAATTGACTAGATTTATAACTCCTACCTTATATCATGCAAAAGGTAATTCCAACTATACACCATGCTTCTTCTGAAATGCTTGTATTTCTATTCTGTTTGGGTTATTTTTCTCCATTATATTAGGATTAGTAGTCAGAGTTTAGTAGGGTATGGGTTAGTGTCAGGGATTCAGTATTTCAAACAGAAAATTGGAAAATGAATCCAATGTGTATGCTAATATGTGCTACAAAACAATCTTCCCTCTCTCATCCAGAACAATGACTTGACATTCCCTTTGCCCCAAGTAAGTCAGAATTAGAGGAGAAGAGTTAGAAAATCTGTGAATATATATTTAGAATGGAAAATGCTCAGGAGTTCACAACCTTGGAGTTGATAGAGCAGTTTCCAAAAGTAAGTGACATGGTAAACACTCCACAAACATGGAGATCTGCTGGCCTAAACACTTCTTGAGAAATTGCCTCTGAGCTTGGGCACTTGAAATATATGTTGTTTTCAGGAGCTTTAACTTCCGATGTAGTGAGACCATCAAAGCTAGGTCTGCATCTATGTGACCAGGAGGACATGGTTTCTTATTTTCCAATGAACATGAGGCAACAGTGCTAAATTCTCTCTTTGTAGCTAAATTGTGGCCACGGGGGCTAAGTGTCACCCCATGTGGACTGTGAAGCCACTTGGTCATCCTCGACTTTTCATTGTGTTTCTTGCTGCTGCACTGGGAGTTTGGTATTTGCTTCACGAAATACAAGGAGTTCAAGTGGGACACAGTGCTGGAGGGAGTTCTGTCACGTGTGGTGGGTCAGTGTCTGCATGGGAATGCACCAAATAGGCTTCTATCCCACATAGCTTGCCCCTTGACCATAGCAACCTGATTCTAAACATTGCCGTGAAAAATCTCCATATAACAAGATGCCTTTATATAGAAGGGTCTGCTGGCTGCACCGTGTCTGTGTCAAGGCATTTGAAAGTCAATGGCAGATCCACAGGCCCCACCACAGATGTTTTATCACACACCTGCACACCACTGCTCTAGGCCCACTACATATCAGGCTCCAACTTACTGGCATCTCTGTTCTACACCATTTTCATGATACCTAGTCAATCAAGGCACTGTCTGGTATACTCATGATCAGCAACAGGACATCCAAAGGTTCTCCAGTGCCACCTGGTCATGAGAATTTCTAAAAATTCATGGTATTTATCTAACTATTTTTCACATATGAAGTTGTTGGTACTGTGGGTTTCAATTCATTCAGGATCCATTAAATGTTGAGGAAGCTCATTTTAATGAAGGATCTGGAGATCTCTCACAGGCAAGGCTTCCCAAAGAGTGGCCAAATTGTCACATGAAGCCAGGCCCATTGAGGTCTCCAATGTGAGGTCCATGTGTGTTTTGACTCTCAACGATGGCTGCCAGGTCTTTCAGAATAAAACCTGTGATATCCTAGCTGAGATTCCCAGTGCTCTCTGGAAAGCCTCTCTCGGCCAAGATCTCAGTTTCCAAGGGCGACTCTCATGCGTGGCCTCCTGAAATCCCAACAACATTCATGGCAATACTTCTCTGAAGTCAGTTCCAAATCTCATTTTCTAAGGGGAATCACACCAGAGTTCAAGCCCAGGTGGACCCAGTCATCTCTTCCAACTACCACACAAATGACCACAATTAAAACCAAAACACTCCCACATGGCCCTCATCTTTTTCCATATAAACACACATCATAACCTCTGGATGGAGTTTTCCATGAGGTGCACATCCAAACCAGTGCCCAAAATAAGCTCCCTTGCCCCTCATTTGCCTAACATCAGGGTTGATTGAACACGCTTCCTGTGAACCAGCAATGATCAAATAGGCCTGCCGTAAATGCTCCACTTCTCCACTTTGAGGCCTTCTTACTGTGGGGTTTAGATTCTTTTTTTTTCTAAATTTTTTTGGAAATTTAATTGAAAAGTTAAAAAAAATTGTTTTGCAGAATATTAAATTTCTAATGGCAAAGCCTTCACCTTGTTTGTGAAGGAAACCTTGATGCCTTGCCAATCTGGTTATATGGAGACACTCAAAATTTTCTGTTACATACTACATGGATGAATGGCTAAAGCACATAGTTTTTTAAAACTGAAAGGCAGATACCAGCAAGTAAGATAACAAATAAAAGACAATTTTATTAAAAAATAAAGTTGTTATATGACTCAAATATTGGAAATCCAATTCTTTTTTTTGGTTGTTCAAAACATTATAAAGCTCATGATATATCATCTTTCATACATTTGACTTAATTGGGTTATGAACTCCCATTTTTACCCCAAATACAAATCGCAGAATCACATCAGTTACACACTCACGTTTTTACATAATAGCATACTAGTTATTGTTGAATTCTGCTACCTTTCCTATCCCCTACTATTCGCCCTCCCCTCCCATCTTCCCTCTCTACCTCATCTGCTGTTGTTTAATTCTCTCCCTTGTTTTCCCCTCTTTAGCCTCACAACCTCTTATATGTAATTTTGTGTAACATTGAGTAGTCTCCTACCATTTCCATATAATTTTCCTTCTCTCTCCCTTTCTCTCCCCCCACTCATCTCTGTTTAGTTTTAATATTTTTCTCATGTTCTTCCTCCCTGTTCTCTTCTTATTTGCTCTCTCTATATAAAAGGAAACATTTGGCATTTGTTTTTTAAGGATTGGATAACTTCGCTTAGCATAATCTATTCTAATGCCATTCATTTCCCTGCAAATTCTATGATTTTGTCATTTTCAGTGCTGTGTAATACTCCATTGTGTATAGATGCCACATTTTTATTATCCATTCGTCTATTGAAGGGCATCTAGTTTGGTTCCACAGTCTAGTTATTGTGAATTGTGCCGCTATGATCATCGATGTGGCAGTATCCTTATACTGCTCTCTATTAAGATCCTCAGGGAAGAGTCTGAGAAGGGCGATATCTCAAATGGTGGTTCCATTCCCAGCTTTCCCAGGAATCTCCATACTGCTTTCCATATTGGACTCTCCAATTTGCAGGCCCACAAGCAGTGTACAAGTGTACCCTTTACCCCACATCCTCACCAACACTTATTGTTGTTCGACTTCATAATGGCTGCCAATCTTACTGGAGTGAGATGGTATCTTAGGGTGGTTTTGATTGCATTTCTCTGACTGCTATAGATGGTGAGCATTTTTTCATGTACTTGTTGATTGATTGTATATCCTCCTCTGTGAAGTGTCTGTTAAGATCCTTGGCCCATTGTTGATTGGGTTATTTGTTATCTCATTGTTTAATTGTTTTGAGTTCTTTGTATATTCTAGATATTAGGGCTCTATCTGAAGTGTAAGGGGTAAAAATTTGTTCCCAGGATGTAGGCTCTCTATTTAACTCTCTTATTGTTTCTCTTGCTGAGAAAAAACTTTTTTAGATTAAGTAAGTCCCATTTGTTTATTCTTTTTATGAACTCTTGGGCTATGGGTGTCCTATTAAGGAATTTGGAGCCCAACCCCACAGTATGTACATCGTAGCCAACTTTTTCTTCTATCAGACGCAGTGTCTCTGATTTTATATCTGGCTCCTTGATCCATTTTGAGTTAACTTTTATGCATTGTGAGAGAAAGGGATTCCATTTCATTTTGTTGCATATGAATTTCCAATTGTCCCTGCACCATTTGTTGAAGATGCTATCCTTCTTACATTGCATGCTTTTAGGTCCCTTTTCAAATATAAGAAAGTTGTAATTTTGTGGATATGTCTCTGTGTCCTCTATTCTGTACCATTGGTCCATCTGCCTGTTTTGATACCAGTACCACACTGTTTTTGTTACTATTGCTTTGTAGTACAGTTTGAACTCTGGATTCACACTTCCTGCTTAGAATTGCTTTCGCTATTCTGGGTCTTTTGTTGTTCCATATGAAATTCATGATTACTTTATCTATTTCTACAAGAAATGCCATTGGGTTTTTGATTGGCATTGCATTAAACCTGTAGAGAACTTTGGGTAATATCGCCATTTTGATGATGTTATTTCTGCCTATCCATGTACAGGGCATATTTTTCCATCCTCTAACATCTTCTTCTATCTCTCTCTTTAGGGTTCTGTAGTTTTCATTGTATAAATCTTTCACCTCTTTGGTTAGGTTGATTCCCAAGTTTTTTATTTTCTTTGAGTATACTGTAAATGGAGTGGTTTTCCTCATTTCCATTTCAGAAGTTTTGTTGCTGATATACAAGAATGCCTTTGATTTATGCGTGTTGATTTTATATCCTGCCAATTTGCTGAATTCATTTATTAACTCTAGCAGTTTCTTTGTAGACCCTTTTGGGTCTGTTAAATATATTATCATGTCATCCACAAATAGCGATAATTTAAGTTCTTCTTTTCCTATTTTTATGCCTTTAATTTCCTTTGTCTGTATCATTGCTCTGGATAGTATTTCAAGAACTAAATTAAATAGAAGTGGTGATAGAGGGCATCCCTGTCTTGTTGCAAATTTTAGAGGGAATGCCTTCAGTTTTTCTCCATTTAGGATGATGCTAGCCTGAGGTTTAGCATATATAGCTATTACCATGTTGAGGTAAGTTCCTGTTATTCCTAGTGTTTTATAGAGTTTTAAAGAAAAAGGGATGCTGTGCTTTGTAGAATGCTTTTTTTGCATCTATCGAGATGATCATATGGTTCTTCTCTTTAAGTCTATTGATGTGATGGATTACATTTATTGATTTCCGTATATTGAACCAGCCTTGCATCCCTGGGATGAATCCCTCTTGATCATGAAGCACAATTTTTTATATGCTTTTGTTTTTTATTTGCCAGGATTTTATTGAGAATTTTTGCATCCTAGTTTATTAGAGATATTGGTCTGTAGTTTTCTTTCTTTGAAGTGTCTTTGTCTGGTGTTGGGATCAGGGTGATGTTGGCCTCATAGAATGAATTTGGAAGAACTCCTTCTTTTTCTATTTTTTGAAATAGCTTGAAAAGTATTGGTATTAATTCATCTTTGAACGTTTTGTAGAACTCTGCTGTATAACCATCTGGTCCAGGGCTTTTTTTGGTTGGTAGTCTTTTGAAGGTTTCTTCTATTTCTTCCTTTGTTATTGGTCTATTTAAATTGTGTGAGTCTTCCGGACTCAAACTTGGCAGATTATATGACATAAGAAATTTATCAATATCTTCATTATCTTCTGTTTTATTGGAATATGGGGTTTCAAAATACTTTCTAATTATCATCTGAATTTCTGTAGTGTCTGTTGTGATGTTGCCTTTTTTATCCCATATGTTAGTAATTTGAGTTCTCTCTCTACTTCTCTTCATTAGCATGGCTAAGGCCCTGTCGATTTAATTTATTTTCAAAGAACCAACTTTTATTTTTTCAATTTTTTTGTTTCAATTTTGTTGATTTCTCCTCTAATTTTAATTATTTCTTGTCTTCTACTACATTTGTTGTTTTGCTTTTTTTTTTCTAGGTTTTTGAGATGTAGTGTGAGATCATTTATTTGTTGTTTTTTTTCTTTTTTTTTTTGAGGAAAGAATTCCAAGAAATGAGTTTCCCTCTTAAAACTGCTTTCATTGTTTTCCATAGAATCCGGTATGTTTTGTCTGTATTGTCATTTGTCTCTAAGAAATTTTTTATCTCCTCCTTTATGTCTTCTGTAACCCATTGATCATTCAGTAACATATTGTTCATTTTCCATGTGATGTAGAATTTTTCCTTCCTTCTTCAATCATTAATTTCAAGTTTCATTCCATTATGATCAGATATGGTGCATGGTATTATCTCCATACTTTTATATTTACTAAGAGTTTCCATATGGCATAATATATGGTCTATATTTGAGTAGGACCAATGTGCTGCTGAGAAGAACATGTATCCACTTTATGATGTTTGATATATTCTATATATGTTGGTTAAGTCTAGGTTATTGATTGTTCTATTAAGTTCTATAGTTTCTTAATTCAGATTTTCTCTAGAGGATCTGTCCAATTGCGAGAGTTGTGTGCTGAAGTCACCCGTAATTATTGTGTTATAGCCTATATGACTCTTGAAGTTGAGGAGAGTTTGTTTTATGACTTTGCACCACCATTGTTTGATGCATACAAATTGATAATTGTTATGTCTTGTTGGTTAATGGTGCCTTTTAACAGTATATAGTGTCCTTCTTTATCACTTTTGATTAACTTAGGTTTAAGTTGATTTTAATCGATATGAGTATGGCCACTCCTTCTTGCTTCCGAGGGCCAACAATGGCTGCAAAGTCTTTCAGAATAAAATCATGTGATTTCCTGGCTGAGATTCCCATTGCTCTGTGGAAAGCCACCTTGGGCCTAGATCTCAGTTTCAAAGGGTGACATTCATGCGTGGCCTCCTAAAAAGCAACACAATTCATTTCAATACTTCTATGAGGTACGTTCCAGAACTCAGGCTCTAAGGGAAATCACACCAGAGTTCAAGCCCAGGTGGACCAAGTCATCTCTTCCAACCCCCACACAAATGACCACAATTAGAACAAAAAAACTCCCACATGGCCCTCATCTTCGTCCATAAAGACCCTCATCAAAAGTTCTGGATGGAAGTTTTCATGAGGGTCGCAACCAAAGACAGTTTCCAGAATAAGCTCCCTTGCCTCTAATTTCCCTAAAGTCAGGGTGGCCTGGACACCCTTCCTGTGAACCAGGAGTGATCAAAAAGCCTGCCATTAAATCCGCTCTGTTTCTATAATTTGAGGCTTACTGAATGTCAGGTATAGATTTTTTATGTGATTTGGAGTCATGAGAAAACCCAAGCATATCTGCAGAGCATTGAAGAATTCATTTGACAAAGAGGATCCCTATTCTCACTTGAAGGGGGTCAGGAACCTAACAGAGAAAGGCAAGAATCTTCATCCACAATGACTGCTCTTTTTGCCATTTTGGTTTTGAATGCACACATGGGTTCTTTCTTTAGATCCATTAGGTGCTGAGAATCTAAGCCACAGCCTCACACAGGGCCAAGAGGCAGATTCAGACAAATCCCTTTCCAAAGCAATTAAGCAAAGAGCCACAGGTGATGTCCATTTATTTCCATTTGAAAATTTTTTCTTCAGGCTTCACAAAGGGGTGGCCTGAGGCAAAGACCTTCCTGACATTCAGGGCAACAGAACCCTTGATTTGTATACTTAGCTTGAATTATGTTCTGCACCGAGGTCTCAGATAAATCGATATACAATGGCATAGGACCGTGTACCTCGGATGATTGAATGTAGAAGAGAACATCCAGTCAAAAAGGGATAGTCTGTAGGATTAGGAAGATAGTCAGTAGGTTTAGGAAGAAGAGTGACTCTAGGAGTTGGACCAAAAGTTCTTTAGAAATAGGGTTTCAGTTAGAGAGTGAATGTAAATGTCAGCACATGTGAAGAGACAGTCACAATGATGAACTGGGAAAAATATGTAGGAAAGCAGATATCAATAGAAAGATTAGGAAATCAGGCAAAGTATAAAGTGAGTGATAGGATTAGACATTTTCAACAGGCTTGAGGTTGAATATATAATCTTAGGAAGAAACAAATATGTAGTAATCAATAGGATTGACATTTGAGAGCATTAGGCACCCTGGACATGGATGTTTTTAGTAATCCATGGTCACTTTCCATTTAGGCTTTGGTACAATCATATGTGTGACCTTTGCATTTTGTGTCCAGAATACTACCGTGATAAATTGTATATGTTGATAAGGTGACATGAGTATTTCTTCCACCATTATGGGGAGTAATATTCTGGAAACTTATAAATTAGTACTGGTGATACAAATAGGTGTACCTTGTGTTGATGATTATTGAGATGTTGCATGAATAGACCATATTGTGATAAAGTATATAACTAGTTCCAACTTTAAATAATGGATTGAGTTTGCATCTGAAAATATATTGGAAATCTTATATTGATATATATACAATCATTCCAACCAGTTATATATGTAATGGTAATATTAGGGTTACGGTTTATCGTGAAGGGTGAGTATTGCTTCAAAAATGATTATGGAATCAAAAATAATGTGTTTAGAAAGAAGTCTAGTGAAAAGACCAGTAAAGAAACATGGAGGAATACATGTGTTCTTAAGTAGTAAGTAAATGAATGTGAACCAAATGCCTATAATTTTGTGAAGTTGTGGATGAAGAAATATATCCTATGATGTCCATAAACAGATAAAATAGTAATATACCAGTGTTGAATAAAAATGAACTTCAAAATACACATCATGTCCCATAGCAATATACTTGCATTGATGTTAAACTGGGTCAGGTACTGTAGAAATATTAGGATTTGTATGCACCACCTACTGAACTTAGTTTTCAGTAGTAGGAAACAAAAATGTATTACAGGAATATAAATATTGCTGAAAATAATCTTGTAAAGATTGGATTTTGAACCCACATACATGAATATAAATGAATTTAGGGAGTGTATAATAAGACACATATTTTTCATATTTTTTTTAAAATCTGGAGGAAAAAAAAATATATATATATATATATTTTTTTCCAGATTTAAAAAAAATACACAAACACACACACACACACACATGCACACATACACACACACACACACACACACACACATTAATATTTAGCAATATATATGCCAATCGAAATTCATCATGAAATATAATTCATCCACGTATTCAAAAATATTCATTTCACTGAACATGGATTTATGTATAGTGTTTTTCACTAGGAAGCTCACCCATAGGTTGAATTTTCAGTTCCATCATTATTTAGGGAGAGTCATCTGTTCTCACAATTTTATATTCCAAAGTCAGGGAGCTCAAAAGAATGTCCGTGTGATACCAGGTAGGATATTATATATATGCATAAAAAAATACATGTGCTGAATAGGATACAGAGAAAGGGAGACAGGAATTTATATATGTGATAATTTTAAAAAATCATGGAGAAATATTACAATGAAAAGTTGACTAGATTTAAAACACATACTCTTGATAATGCAGAAGGCAAATAGAAGTATACACCATGCTTCCTATGAAAGGCCTGTATTTCTATTCGGTTAGGTTTCTTTCTCTCCATGATATTAGGATTAGTAGTCAGAGTCTAGTAGGGTATGGGTTAGTGTCAGGGATTCAGTATTTGAAATGGAAAAAAGGAAAATGAATCTAATGTGTATGCAAAAATGTGATACACATAAATCTTCCCTCTCTCATCCAGAACAATGCCTTGACATAACCATCGCTAAAAGTAAGACACAATTAGAGCAGAGGAGTTAGAAAATCTGTGAATTTATGTGGAATGGAAAATGCTCAGGAGTTCACAACACTGGAGGTGGTAGAACAGTTTCCAAAAGTAAGGGAGAGGGTAAACAATCCAGAAACATGGAGCTGTGGTGGCCTAAAGACTTCTTGAGAAACTTCCTCTGAGGTTGGGAACAAGAAATATATGTAATTGTCAGGAGATTTAGCTTCGTTTGTAGTGACACCATGAAATCTGGGTCTGCATCTATGTTACCTGGAGAACATGGTTTCTTATTTTCCAATGATCATGAGGCAGCGGTGCTGAATTCTCTCTTTGTAGGTAAACTGAGGCCACTGGGCTGAAGTGTCTCCCATGTGGACTGTGAAGCCATTTGGTGATCCTCCACTTTCCAGGGTGTTTCTTACTGCTGCACTGGGAGTTTGGTACTTGCTTCACGAAATACAAGGAGTTCAACTGGGATAAAAATGCTGGAGGAGTTCTGTCATGTGTGGTTGGTCAGGGTCGCGAAGAGAATGTACGAACCAGGCTTCTATCCTACATAGCTTTCCCCTTGACTATAGCAACCTGATTCTGAACATTGCCCTGAAACCTCTCCATATGACAAGATGCCTTTACATATAAAGGTCTGCTGCCTGCACCATGTCAGTCGCAAGTCTTTCAAAGCCAATGGAAGATCCAGGTGGTCCTACCAAAAATATTTATTTACACACCTACAGTCCACTTCTCTACGCCCAGTACTCAGCAGGATCCAAATTACTGGCATCTCTGTTCTACACCATTTTCACGAAACCCAGTCAATCAAGGCACTCTTTGGTACACTCATGATCAGCAACAGGAAATCCAAAGTTTATCCAGTGCCACCTGGTCATGGGAATTTCAGAAATTTCATGGTATTAATCTAGTCATATTTCAAAAATGAAGTTAGAGGCACTGTGGGTTTCAATTAATTCAGGAACCATTAAATGGTGAGGAAGCTCATTTCAATGAAAGCTCTGGAGAACACTCACAGAAAAGCCTTCCAAAAGACTGGCAAAAAGGTCACATGAATCCAGACACATTGTGGTCTACAATGTGAGGTCCATATGTGTTTGGACTCTCAACTAGGGCTGCCAAGTCTTCAAGAAGTAAATCATGTGATATCCTGGCTCAGAATCCGCGAGCTCCGTGGAAAGCCATCCTGGGCCTAGATCTCAGTTTCCAAAGGCGATTCTCACGCGTGGCCTAGTAAAATCCCAAGAGAATTCACGGCAATACTTCTCTGAGGTCAGATCCAGAACTCATTCTTTAAGGGGAATCACACCAGAGTTCAAGCCCAGGTGATCCCAGTCATCTCTTCCAACTACCACACAAATTACCACAATTAAAACAAGAACACTCCCATATGGCCCTCATCTTCTTCCATATTGACACTCATCATAATTTGGCTGGATGTTTAAATGAGGGGCGCAGACCAAGACAGTGTCCAAAATAAGCTCCTTTGACCCTCATTTGCCTAAAGTCAAGGTGGCCTGGACACCCATCCTGTGAACCAGGAGTGATCAAATAGGCCTGCCATTAATACCGCTCCAATTCTCCAATTTGAGGCCTACTGACTGTGGGGTTTAGATTCTTTATGTGAATTTTAGTCATGATAAAACCAAACACCTATGGGCTAGCCTCTGTAGGTTTTGAAGAACTCATTTGACCCAAAGGATCCCTATTTTCACTTGATGGAGTTCAGGAACCTTACAGAGGAAGTCAAGAGACTTCATCCCAATGACTGCTCTTTTGGCCATTTTTCATTTGGATGCAAACATGGGAACTTTCTTTAGATCCATCAGGTGCTGAGAATCTAAGTCACAGCCACACACAGGGCCAGGGGGCTGATTTATACACATCCCTTTTCAAAGCACTTAAGAAAAGAGCCACAGGTATGCCCAATCATTTCCCTTTGAAAACTGTTTTCTTCAGGCTTCAAAAAGGGGTGGCCAGAGGCAAAGACCTTCCTGACATTCAGGGCAACAGAACAATTGGTAAGTAAAAGGCCCAAAGCAGGGTTTCTCCACTGAGACTTTCCTGGTCACAGATATCTGAGTTTTCTGAGATGCTCCCCATTCCCTACAGCTATCCAGTACATTGTTATGTCACAGAGCTTTGAGGTGGTAAAGATCTTGGACACAAAACCATAGGCCTATTCTTGAGATTGGCCGGAATTCAGGAAGAAAACAGGAACTTAGGAAGATAGCAGGTGTTGCACATCAATAAGGCAAGCTACAGTCCATTCATAAATGGGGCAATATGAATGCTGAGAAGCTTTCTACTCGACAAGACACATCCATTCATGAATTCTCTTTTCTAATGTCTACAACCACGGACACAGTGAGATACACAGACAGAGAAACACTCGCCATGTTAAACGACTTACTAGAAACAGTCCACTTCCAACGAAACAAACTGACTTTCCTACCTATTCTCAGAGAATGAGACAAAACCACAAACCCACAACCACACCCACAAAGGCACCTTCTTCCCCCAAGTAGGTCTTTGACTATCTGGAGTGTCCTCTGACTTGTAGGCCATAATATGTTCCCCCAAAATAGCCTGTCCTGTCTCAGATCTGGTCTCCTTGGCAAACTCTGTGAACTTCTCAGGAGCCAACGGTGAGCCACTAACTGCTTTCTCAAGAAAAGCAACGCTTCCGAGCTTTCCTGGCATTTGTTCTTCTCACGTCTGAAGGTACCAAGAAAGACTGACTGTCCTTGGTAAATTCAAATAAGTGAGACCACAGGGATGGGGACTGGGACTGGCTCTGTGTGCCTGGCTTCCTGGATCCAAAGTTCAGAAAGTTCCATCACCAAGGAAGTGAGGTGAGGTCATTTCCTTCCTGAACTGAATGAGGTCCCTGTCTTGGCAACCACTTTGTCTTAACTGTTGCTTCCAAGGGTCCCATGAGATTGAGGCTGCCCCTACTTCCTGTGACACTTTCACAAGTTAGAATGGTATATCAACCATAGGCACCCAGGAATAGATCTCCACACAGGCCTGTTTTGGTCCATGTTCTCTACATTAAGAAGAGAATCTAATTCAGACACAACCTTTTATCCTGACCGGGTTGTTTGCCATGGAAGATGACTTTTGCTTTCTCAGGTCTTTCATAGCTGCCTACATCTTCTCCAGGGATCATTTCTGCATGGGCCTTTGAGGTTCTCAGCAGGTGGAAGTTTCCCTACATTTCTTTATTGTAAAATCAACTCTTTCCCTGCTCTTCTATAAAGTTAGATTGAAGGAACAGTGTATGATTATGGTTAAAAACATGTTTGATTTGGGTTAGAAATCATTGTGCTGGATGAATAATGGTATTGGGAACTTGCTATGTGTATAAGAATATATAGGTGTAATATATGTATGAAAAAAGAAATCTAAGTATGATTTGAAGGCCAGAAGGGCATTGAGCCCTTGATTGGGATACGCAGCATTGAATTACGTTCTGCAGAGATGTCTCAGATAAATCGATATACAATGGCATAGGTCCTTGTACCTTGCATGAATTAATGTAGAAGGAACATCCAGTCAAAAAGGGATAGTCGGTAGTGAAAGGTTAATAAAATAGGTACTTGTAATTTCCTGTTTTTCTGTATGCTTAACAAAACACTGTTGAAATCTTGAGAAATGTTTGCTAATCTTGTTCTAGAATGTACTGTTCCCAACTGCCAAACTGCAGAATGTACTGCCTCACTCGGTGTCACGCGAACCGCCCACTCACCCTTACACATCAGTAAACTTCCCTCCCTTCCCTCTCCAAGAAATGTATGTAAGCTCTGCATAAGCTGTTCTCAGAGCTCTCTGATCTATTTAAGTTAGCTGTGAGCCCCAGCAAGCTGGACCCAAAAAAAACCCTTTGCTGTTGCATGAGACAGTCTCTTGGTAGTCTCTTCCTCCGACACTCGCCTGACCTTTACATATTGAGGTTCCACCGAGTTCTGGCAGTGGCGGATGAGAGACCCCCAACGGGCTCCTCTCGGAGCAAGTAAGGCGCCTCTTTCTGGTTTCAGGTGTCATGTTAGGGCTTGGCAAAATTGCTGGAGATGAAGAGCCTGGGGTCTCTCCGACGGTGGCTGAGAGACGTGTCACAGAGACATAGGGCACCTCCATGGGGGACCCCGCAGAGGACTCGGAGAATCAAGGAACAATTGCTTCATCGACTCAGTGATATTTTGTTTTAGATTAGGTATTGCCATCCTATCGGGTTTTGCCGGCTACGCATTCCTGGTCTCAGTGTTGGACGTCCATTGCCTGTCTTCATGGTCTTGTCTTATCTGTGTCATGTGACTTTGCTTTTACTGTTTGTGTACCTTTCATTATGGGACAGAGCACTTCAATGGCTCTGTCCCTGACCCTTGATCACTGAACCAAAGTCTGCTTAAGGGCTCAGTATCTTTCTTTTTTTAGTAAAACGCTAGACCTGGCAGACTCTCTGTGCCTCAGAATGGCCCATTTTGGAGTCGTATGGCCCCTAGAAATATCTTTCTACTTCCCACTAATTTAAAAAGTCAGAGATATTGTCTTTCAGCCAGGGCCACATAGCCATCCTGATCAACAGCCATATATCTTAACTTTGCCAACCTCTGCAAATCTCCTCCACCATGGGTGAAGCCTTTCCTTGCCCATGCCTCTGCTCATACTCCTTCCCCCATGATCTCTCAAACCCTCACCTCTTCCACCTCCTCCACCCTCTGTTCTCCCTGAGTCACAAGATTTGACTCTACTGGACTCTTCTTCCCCTCCTTATCCACTGCCCTCGTCCCCTAACACACAACACACTCTAAGTGATTCCCCTGCTTCTGACAAAGCCTCTCTACCATTGGAGGAAGCTAAGCCGGTAATAGGATCTGATAATGGACCGATGTTCATGGCCCAGGTAAGTCAGGGGTTAGCCAGGAACCTGGGGATTAATTGGAAGTTATATTGTGCTTATAGACCCCAGAGTTCAGGACAAGTAGAAAGAATGAATAGAACAATTAAAGAGACCTTAACGAAATTAAGCTTAGAGACCAGCATAAAAGATTGGACTATGCTCCTGACTTATGCAATGTTTCATGCAAGAAAAAATCCTTCTGTTTCTTTGAGTAGCCTTACCCCCTGAGAAATTCTCTATGGTGGCCCTCATCCAGTAAGGGTCCTAAGCCCAACTGTAAGACCTAAGGATCCATTTCACACCCTCTTGGTTGACAGACTTAAAGCTCTTGAAAGAACTCAGTGATACCTGTGAAAATAGCTGGCCACTGCCTACCAAACTGTGTACCAGGGGATTCCACATCCATATCAAATAAGAGACTTCATGTATGTAAGATGACATCAGGTGTCATCCCTGGAACCCTGCTGAAAAGGACCATACCAGGTGTTACTTATAACACCTACAGTGGTAAAGGTATACAGAATCACTTCCTGGATCCATGCCTCTCATCTCAAGCCTGCTCCTTGTCCAGAATCTTTCTGGAAACTGGAAAAGACTGGTAACAGTTTCAAATTGTGTATTCGCCATGTGGATAAGGTTATATACTCTCCCCTTGGCCACAAGTAGTCCTAACCCTCATCAGCCTGTTAAGCAGCGATGGCTGATCACAAATCCTACTGGAAAAGAGTATAATCTATCTCGCATACAGCCCCCTTAGGGACCTGGTGGCCATCTCTCCACCCAGACATTTGTCAGCTGGCCATAGGTCTTTTTTATTGGGATATCCCTGATGAAGAAAATCCCACTAAAATACCATTAAATCCCTTCCGTACCATAGATAATGGAAACAAACTTTATGGATGTAGGGACACGCGAGCCAGATGCGGTTGGCTAGCCTAGATTACTATGTTTGCCCGGCAAACTATCAAAGCCACAAACAGTAACGGCTGTGTGGGGGAAAAGCCGACTTCTTCTGTATTTCATGGAGATGTGATCATACAGGGGCTGCCTGATGGAACCCCAATACTTCATCAAATTCAGTACACAGCATTGGCCATATTACCAAGTAGAAAACAGAAAAAGGATGGCCCCCAGAGGGGTCTCTAGATCCTCAAATTTTGCGTGACCTTTTTAACTTCTGCAAGTGCTCAAAAGGGTGAAAGGAGATTCCCCTATGTGGAAGCCTTTTCCCTCCTTCACTCACATCCTGAACTATGCTTCTCCAATAGATTTTTATCCTCAGCCTTCTGCTCCAGACTCTCTGCTGTCACTCCCACCTCAGCAACCTGATTTCTCCCCTCCAATTACTAGATCAGAAACCCAAACCTCCACCAGTTCTCAGACAATTGCCCACTAGTGAGGTAGCAGGTACTGAGGTACCCCTCCACCGACTCATTCCTCTCTTCTCCTGTCAGTGCCCTCACCGGGTCCCACCAGGTCCTCTTTCCAGCTAACCCAAAGCTCAAACGAGCTGAGGAGAGCTCTCAGACCCTTATCCAAGATGTAATATAAATGGCCATTAAAGTTGCTTTGTCATCACTGAAAACAGGTTACTAAAATTTAAAGTCCCTCACAGAATTTTGGGATACTCACTCCCGTTTTCTGCTCTGCTCTACCTGTTCTACTGCTGAAGTTTTGTTGCTAGGAAATTCCCAAACCCCTATCCAATTATTTTTTTACATCTCTCTTTTTCCTCATTCTCAGATCCTCAGAGCTTCTCTCAGCCCCACCTTCCCCGTATTCCCCCTCTGTACCAGGCCCACAGAAAAGTCTTAAATGTCCTTCTCCAGAAGTCTTCACCATGGCTGAATTTAGAACTTTCAGCATAGAGTTTCTATAAAGAGTTCAATGTAGATAAACTTTCTCTTTTTGTATTGCCCTGTTCTACTTGGCCACTGGTTAAAAAACTCAGTACTTCTAAGCTAGACAACCCCTAACTTGTTTTTCACAAAATATGTGAACAAGGCCTCTGGCCTTCAGCTGGGGCTTCACAGAAATGGCTACATTTCTAAGATAAAGAAATTACCAAATGGGCTCCGTTGTAACAGCTGGCAGGGGGAAAATAAGAAAGGGAATAAAAAGCTCTCCCCCTCCCATGTGTCCTTGAAAATTTAACTTGCCCAGAACAGAGGAAAAATCAGAAACAAATACTGCTTTTTTGAACTTCTGCAGACTGTAAACTTCTGAGCCCCATCCTTATATGCTGGGTACAAAATTCTGAAACTACCTAAACTTGAGTTTCAGGGGATTAATTGATTACAACAGAAGCAATGCCCTCTGAATCCGGTTGCAACAAAATAGGACTGTTTCCCTGTCTTCAGTGCCTTAGGTGCCTTGCCTTGTCTGTCCCTACAACAGCATAATTCTATATACTTAAACATTGTTTATGTTTTCATGAAATGGTCAACAGATGGGATTAATTTTGAAATGGTGCAGATGTTTCCCAGAGTGCTCTATCATGATGCAGGTTCGTTTGAAGATCAAATGGGGGGGCATACAACCGGTTCCACTGGGAACATGTATCGCTCACTTTAGCCATCCTATTATGAATAGGAGTTGCTGCACGGGTGGGCACAGGAGCCACTGCCATTGTCCATGGGACACAACAAATGACCCAATTAGAAGCAGCAATAGAGCAAAACTAAGATATTAGAAACCCCCATCAGAGCTTTGCATGAATCTTTAACCTCTCTCTCTGAAGTTGTTTTACAGAACAGTTGAGGGTTGGACCTCCTCTTTATTAGAGAAGGGGGCCTTTGTGATGCATTGAGGAAAGAATGTTGTTTTTATGCTGACCATACTGGAGTTGTAATAAAATCTATGAGTAAATTTAAAAGACACCTTGAAGAGCATCAACAAGAGAGAGAGGCCCAAAAAGGGTGGCTTGAGTCTTGGTTCACACACTCCTCCTGGTTAACTACGTTTTTATCAACCTGGCAGGTCCAATAATAATCCTCATATTATTGCTAACTATAAAACCCTGTTTGCTCAACCGTGTAATTTCTTTTCTCCAGGCTCAAATTGGACGAGTTAAACTTATGGTAATACCCCACTAGCAGACATAGAATGTGACACCCTCCAATGATCATTTTTATGATTAAAAGTAGCCAGAAGAAGAAGTGGGGAATTAAAGGTTAATAAAATAGGTACTTGTCACTTCTTATTTTTCTGTATGCTTAACAAAACACTGTTGAAATCTTGAGAAATGCTTGCAACTCTTGTTCCCAGAATGTTCTGTCCCCAACTGCGCAACTGCAGAATGTACTCCCTCACCCAGTTGCACGCAAACCACCCACTCGCCCTGACCCATAAATAAAATTCCCTCCCTGCCCTCTCCAGGGAAAGTATATAAGCTCTACTTAAGCTATTCTCAGGGCTATCTGCTCGATTCAAGTGATCTCTGAGCCCCAGCATGCTGGACACCAAAAAAACCCTTTGATGTTGCATGAGATAGTCTGTTGGTTGTCTCCTCCTCTGAAGCTCGCCCCACATTTACTTGGATGATTGAATGTAGAAGAGAACATCCAGTCAAAAAGGGATAGTCTATAGCATTAGGAAGATAGTCAGTACTTTTAGGAATAAGGGTGAGTATAGGAATTGGAAAAAAAAGTTCTTTAGCAATAGGGTTTCGATTAGAGAGTGAATGTAAATGTCAGCACAGGTGAAGAGTCAGTCACAATGATGAACTGGGGAAAATATGTAGGAAAGCAGATATCAATAGAGACATTACGAAAACAGGCAAAGTATAAAGTGAGTGATAGGATTAGATATTTTGAACAGGGTTGAGTTTACATATATAATCTTAGGAAGAAACAAATATGTAGTCACAAATAGGATTGACATTTGAGATCATTAGGCAAATTTCAGGTGGATGAATATTTCTCAGAATAATCTTGTGAATAGTTGAATATAAATCCACATACATAAACATGAATGAATTTAGGTAGTGTATATAAGACACATATATTTCATATTTTGAAAAATCTGGAGAGTATATATATATATATATATATATATATATATATATATATATATACAAAACACACACACAGACAAAAAGTAGCAATATATATGTCAATCAAAATTCATTATAAAATATGCATCATCCAGAGATCTAAAAATATTAATTTTACTGAACATGGATTTATGTATAATGCTCTTCAACTAGCAAGCTCACCCATAGGTTGAATATCCAATTCCAACAAGTTTAGTAGGAGTGATCTCTTCTAACAATTTGTATCTGCCAAGTCAGCCACCTCACAAGAATGTACGTGTGGTACCAGGTAGGAATCTATATGTGCATATAAGAGTACAGAGAAAGGGAGACAGGAATTCACATATTTGTTAACCTTAAAAATACATGGACAACTATTTCAACAACAAATCGACTAGATTCATGACTCCAACTCTGTATCATGCAAAAGGCAAGTCCAACAATACACCAGGCCTACTCTGAACTGCTTGTATTTCTATTCTGTTTGGGTTAGTTTTCTCCATCATATTAGAATTAGTAGTCAGAGTCTGGTCGGGTATGGGTTAGAGTCAGGGATTCAGTATTTTGAATGGAAAATAAAAAACTGAATCCAATGTGTATGCAAATATATGCTACAGAAAATTCTTCCCACTCTCCTCCAGAACAATGCCTTGACATTACCTTCGCCCCAAGTAAGACACAATTAGAGGAGAAGAGTTAGAAAATCTGTGAATACCTATCAGGAATGGAAAATGCTCCAGATTTCACATCTTTGGAGGTGGTAGAGGAGTTTCCAAAAGTAAGGGACAGGGTAAACACTCCACAAACATGGAGCTCTGCTGGCCTAAAGACTTTTTGAGAACCTGCCTTTGAGGTTGGGCACTTAAAATATATGTTGTTTTCATTAGCTTTAGCTTTATTTGTAGTGAGACAATCAAAGCTCGATCTGCTTCTATGTGACCTGGAGGACATGGTTATTTATTTTCCAATAAAAATGAGGCAGCAGTGCTGAATTCTCTCTTTGTAGGTAAACTGTGGCCACTGAGGGCTAAGTGTCTCCCCGTGTGGACTGTGACACAACTTGGTCATCCTCCAATTATCGTCGTGTTTTTTGCTGCTGCACTGGGAGTTTGGTATTTGCTTCATGAAATACAATGAGTTCAAATGGGAGACAGTGCTGAAGGGAGTTCTGTCAGCTGTGGTGGGCATGGTCTCCAGGAGAATGCACCAACCAGGGTTCTATCCCACGTAGCTTGCCCCCTTGACAATAGCAACATGATTCTGAACATTGCCCTAAAACCTCTCCATATAAAAATATGCCTTTACGTATATGGGTCTGATGGCTGCACCATGTCAGTCTCAAGCCATTTGGAAGCCAATGGAAGATCCCCATGGCCCCACCACAGATGTTTTATCACTCACTTGCATAACACTTCTCTAGGCCCACTACTCACCAGGCTCCTACTTACTAGCATCTCTGTTCTACACCATTTTCATGAAACGCAGTCAATCAAGGCCCTGTCTGGTATATTCATGATCATCAACAGGACATCAAAGGTTCTCCAGTGACATCTGGTCATGGGAATTTTAAAAATTTCATGGTAATTATCTAGCAATTTTTCATGGATGAAGTTGGAGGCACTGTGGGTTTCAATTCATTCAGGAACCCTTAAAGGGTTAGGAAAGTAATTTCAGGCAAAGCTCTGGAGTACTCTCACAAGCAAGGCTACCCAATGAGTGGCCAAAAAGTCACATGAAGCGAGGCCAATTGAGGTCTATAAAGCGAGGTCCATGTGGGTTTTGAATCTCTATAATGCATGCCAAGTCTTTCAGAATAAAATCATGTAATATCCTGGCTGAGATTCGCAGTGTTCTGTGGAAAGCCAACCTGTGCCTAGATCTCAGGTTCCAATGGCAACTTCATGCCTTTCCTCCTAAAATCCCAACACAATTCTTGGCAATACTTCTCTCAGGTCAGTTCCAGAACTCAGTCTATAAGGAGAATCACACCAGAGTTCAAGTCCAGGTGGACCCAGACAACTCTTCCAACCGCTACTCAAATGAAAACAATTAAAACCAGAATACTCCCTCATGGCCCTATTCTTCTTCCATATAGACACTAATCATAACCTCTTCCTGGAGTTTTCCATGAGTTGTGCAGCCCAAGAAAATGTCCAAAATAAGCTTCTTGCACCTCTTTTGCCTAACTTCAGCGTGGCCGGGGCACCCTTCCTGTGAACCTGGAGTGATCAAATAGGCCTGCCCTTAATACTGCTCCGCTTATCCAATTTGAGGCTCTCTGACTGTGGGGTGTAGATTCTTTATGTGAATTGGAGTCATGAGAAAAGCCAAGACAGTGTCCAAAATCAGCTCGCTTTTTCCTCATTTGCCTAAAGTCAGGGTGGCCTGGACACCGTTTCTGTGAACCAGGAGTGATCAAATAAGCCTGCCGTTAATACTTCTGTGTTTCTCCAATTTGAGGCCTACTGATTTCAGGTATCAATTTCTTATGTGATTTGGAGTTACTCGAAAACCCAAGCACCTCTGCAGGGAATTGAAGAACTCATTTGACCCAAAGAATCCCTATTCTCACTTGATGGAGTTCAGGAACCTAACAGAGGAAGGCAAGAGACTTCATCCATAATGAATGATTTTTTTGCCATTATGGTTTTGGATGCACACATGGGATCATTCTTTAGATGCATCAGGTGCTGAGAATCTAACTCAAAGCCAAACACATGGCCAAGAGACTAATTCAGACACATCCCTTCCCAAAGAAATTAAGCAAAGAGCCACAGGTGATGCCATTCATTTCCATTTGAAAACTGTTTACTTCAGGCTTCACAAAGGGGTGGATTGAGGCAAAGAACTTCCTGACATTCAGTGAAAAACAACAATAAGTAAGCAAAAGGCCCAAAGCAGGGTTTCTCCACTGAGACTTTCCTGGTCACACTGATATCTGAGTTTTCTGAGATGCTCGCAATTCTCTTCAGCTATCCAGTACATGGCCATGTCACAGAGTTGGAGGTGGTACATATTTTGAACATAAATCCATGAGCCTATTCTAGAGAGTGGACAGAATTCAGGAAGAAAACAGCAACTTAGAAAGATAGCAGGTGTTGCACATCGACAAGACAAGCTGCACTCCATTCATATATTGGGCAGGTTGAAATATGGGAAGATTTACACTTGACAGGACACATCCATTAATGCATTCTCTTTTCCAATGTCTACAACAATGGACACAGTGGGATACACAGACATAGAAACACTCACCTTGTGAAACAACTTACTAGAAACTGTCCACTCCAAACCAAACCGCCATTCCCATCTATTCTCAGAACATGAGACAAAACAATAAACCCACACACACTCCCACAAAGGCACCTCCTTCACCCAAGTAGGTCTGTGACTATCCAGAGTGTCCTCTGACTGGTGGGCCATACTATGTTCCCCTGAAATGGTCTGTCTTCTCTCAGATCTGGTTTCCTTGGCCAACTCTGTGAAGTTGTCAGGAGCCAGTGGTGAACCACTATCTGCTTTCTCAGGAAAGGTCCATCTTCAGAGCTTTCCTGGCATTTGGCCATCCTCACATCATTAGGTACCAAGAAAACTGACTCTGTCCTTGGTAAATCCAAACAAGTGAGCCCACTGGGACTGGGACTGGGACTGCCTGTTGGTGCCTGGCTTTTTGGATACCAAGTTCAGACAGTTCCATCACCAAGGAAATGAGGTATGTCACTTTCTTTGGAACTGAATGAGGTCACTGCCTTGGCAACGACTTTGTCCTAACAGTTGCTTCCAAAGGTCCCATGAGATGGAGCCTTCCCCTACTTCCTGTGACACTTTCACAAGGTAGTATGGTATATCAACCATTGGCACCCAAGAACAGCTCTCCACACAGGCCTGGTTTGGTCCATCTTCTCTACAATAAGAAGAGAGAGGCTGATTCATACATATCCCTTCATCCTGACCAGGTTGTTTGCATTGGAAGATGACTTTTGCTCTCTCAGGTCCTTCATACCTGCCTACAACTTCTCCAGGTATCATTTCTGCATGGACCTTTGAAGTTCTCAGCAGGTGGAAGGTCCCCAAGTTTCCTGTATTGTAAAAACCACTCTGTCCCTGCTCTTCTGTAAAATGAGATTGAGGGAACAGAGTATGTTTAGGGTTAATAACAGGTTTGATTTGGGTTACGAATCATTCTGTGCGATGAATAATGCTATTGGGAAACTGCGATATTTACAAGAATATAGAGGTGAAATATAAGTATGAAAACAGAAATTTAGGTATGATTTGAAGCCCAGAAGGACATTGGGCCCTTGATTGGGATACTTAGCTTTGAATTATGCTCTGCAAAATTGTCTCAGATAATTCGATATACAATGGCATAGGACATTTTATTGAATGTAGAAGAGAACATCCAGTCAAAAAGGGATAGTCGGTAGGATTAGGAAGATAGTCGGTAGGTTTAGATAGAAGAGTGAGTATAGGATTTGGACCAAAAGTTCTTTAGCAATAGGGTTTCGATTATAGAGTGAATGTAAATGTCAGCACATATGAAGTGTCAGTCACTAGGATCAACTTGGGAAAATTTGTTGAAAAGCAGATATCAATAGAAACATTATGAAATCAGGCAAAGTATAAAGTGAGTGATAGGATTAGACATTTTGAACAGGGTTGAGTTTGAATATATAAATTAGGAAGAAACAAATATGTAGTCACCAATAGGATTGACAATTGACAGCATTAGGCAACCTGGACATGGATGTTTTTAGTAATTCATGTACACTTTACATTTAGGCTTTGGTACAATCATAAATGTGACCTTTACATTTTTTTGTCCAGAATATTACTTTGATAAAATGTATATGTACATCAGGTGACATGAGTATGTCTTCCAACATTTCTGCAAGCAATATATTGAAGATGTAAAATTAGAATCGGGGGTACAAAGAGGTGTACCCTGTGTCTATGAATATAGAGATAAAGAATGAATAGACCGTAATGTGAATGAATAATATAACTTTTTTCAACTTTAAAAAATGAATTGATCTAATATCTGAAAAATCACAGGAAATCATATATTGATATACAATCATTCATTCCAAGCAGTTATACATCTAATGGTAATATTCGTGTTTTGGTTTATCATGAAGAGTGTGTGAGTTTTGCTTCAAAAGTGACTATGGAAATAATGTGTTTGGAAAGAAGACTCATGAAAATACCAGTAAAGAAACCTTGACAATACATGTGTTCTGAAGCAAAAAGTGATTAAATTTGAAACAAATGCCTACAAATTTGTGAACGTGTGGATGAAATATATATCCTATGATGTGCAAAAACTGAAGAAATAATAATGTAAAAGTGTCAAATACAAATGAATAAAGAATTACATATCATGTCCCATTGGAATCTACTTGCATTGATGTTAGACTGGGTCAGTTACTGTAGAATAATTAGGATTTGTATGCATCATTCCCTGAAGTTAGTTTTCAGTACTAGGAAACAAATATGTATTTCAGGTGGATGAATATTTCTGAATATTTTTAATCAACTTTTCACAAGAATAATCTTGTGAAAAGTTGATTAAAAATCCACATACATGAACATAAATGAATTTAGAGAGTGTATATTTGACACATATATTTCATATTTTGAAAAATCTGGAGAGTGTACACACACACACACACAAACACACACACAAAACACTCACAGACATTAAAAAGTAGCAATATAAATGCCAATCGAAATTCATCAGTAAATATATATCATCCACAGATGCAAAAATATTTATTTTACTGAACATGAGTTTACGTATAATGTTGTTCTACTAGGACGCTCCTTATAGGTTGAATTTTCAGTTCCAACAGCATTTAGGAGGAGTGATCTCTTCTCACAATTTGTATCTGCCAAGTCAGCCACCTCACAAAGATGTACGTGTGATACCTGGTAGGATTCTATATATGCATATAAATATACAAGTGTGAATAGGCTAAAGAGAAAGGGAAACATGAATTCTCATATTTGTTAACTTTAAAAACACATGGAGATCTTTTTCTATTAAACATTGACTAGATTTATAACTCCTACCTTGTATAATGCAAAATGCAAGTCCAACTATACAACATGCCTCCAATGAACTGCTTGTATTTCTATAGGTTTGTGTTATTTTTCTCTATCATATTAGGATGAGTTGTCTGACTCTAGTATGTATGGGTTAGTGTCAGGGATTCAGTATTTCAAAAGGAAAATTGGAAATTGAATCCAATTTGTATGCAAATATATGCTACACAAATATCCTCCCACTCTCATCCAGAACAATGCCTTGAAATTACCTTCACCCCAAGTAAGACACAGTTAGAGGAGAATAGATAGAAAATCAGTGAATACATATCTGGAATGGAAAATGCTCAGGAGTTCACAACCTTGGAGGTTGTAGAGGAGTTTCCAAAAGTAAGGGACAGGGTAAACACTCCACAAACATGGAGCTCTGCTGGCCTAAAAACTTTTAGAGCAACTGCCTCTGAGTTTGGGAACGTGAAAAATATGTTGTTGTCAGGAGAATTGGCTTCCTTTGTAGTGAGACCATCAAAGCTGGGTCTGCCTCTATGTGATGTGGAGGACATGGTATCTTATTTTCCAATGAACATGAGGTAGCAGTGTTGATTTTCTTCTTTTTAGGTAAACTGTGGCCTCTGGGGGCTAAGTGTCTCCCCGTTGGACTGTGAAGCCATTTGGTCCTCCTCCACTTTTTGTGGGGTTTTTGCTGCTGAACTGGGAGTTTGGTATTTGCTTCATGAAATTCAAGGAGTTCAACTGAGACACAGTGCTGGAGGGAGTTCTGTCATGTGTGGTGGTTCAGAGTCTGCAGATGAACGCACCAACCACGCTTCTATCCCTCAAAGCTTGCCACATTGCATCCTTGTCCATAGCAACCTGATTCTGAACATTGCCCTGAATCCTCTCCATATAACAAGATGCCTTTAATTACAAGGGTCTGCTGGCTGCTTCATGTAATCCACAAGCCATTTGGAAGTCAATGGAAGATCCACATTGCTCCAACACAGATGTTTTATCACACTCCTGCCCACCACAGCTCTAGGCCCACTTCTCAGCAGGCTGCAACTTTCTGGCACCTCTGTTCTACACAATTTTCATAAAACCCAGTCAAGCAAGGCACTGTCTGGTACATCCATGATCAGCAACAGGACATCCCAAGATTCTCCAGTGCCACCTGGTCATGGGAATTTCAAAAATTTCATGGTATTTATTTAGACATTTTCAAGGATGAAGTTGGAGGCACTGTGGGTTTCAATTCATTCAGGAACCAGTAAATGGTGAGCAAGATTATTTCAATGAAAGCTCTGGAGAACCCTCACAGGCAAGGCTTCCCAAGAATGGCCAAAAGGTCACATTAAGCCAGGCCCATTAAGGTCTACAATATGAGGTCCATGTGTGTTTTCACTCTCAACTATGTCTGCCAAGTCTTTCGAATGAAATCATGTGTTATCTTGGCTGAAATTCCCAGTGCTCTGTGGAAAGCCACTCTGGGGCTAGATCTCAGTTTCCAAGGGTGACTCTCATACATCGCCTCTTAAATCACAACACAATACATGGCAATACTTCTCTGAGATCAGTTCCTGAACTCAGTCTATAAGGGGAATCACACCAGAGTTCAAGCCCAGGTAGACCTTGTTATGTCTTCCAAGTGTCACACAAATATCCACAATTAAATCCAAAACACTTCCACATGGCACTCATCTTCTTCCATTTACACAATCATCATGATCTCTGGCTGGAGGTTTCCATGAGGGGTGCAGCCCAAGACAGTGTCCAATATAACCTCCCTTGCCCCTCATTTGCCTAAAATAAGGGTGGCCAGGACATCCTTCCAGTGAACCAAGAGTGATCAAATAGGCCTGCCATTAATATGGCACTGCTTCTCCAATTTGAGGCCTACTGACTGTGTGTTTTAGATTCTTTATGTGAATTGGAGTCTTGAGAAAAACCAAGCACTTATGGGCTAGCCTCTGCAGGGTTTTGAGGAACACATTTGAACCAAATTATCACTATTCTCACATGATGGATGACAGGAACCTTACAGAGGAATGCGAGAGACTTCATCCACACTGACTGCTCTTTTGTCCATTTTGGTTTTGGATGCACACATGGGATCCTTCTTTAGATCCATCAGGTGCTGAGAATCTAAGCCACAGTCTCACACAGGGCCAAAAGGATGATTCAGACACATCCCTTTCCAAAGCAATTAAGCAAAGAGCCACAGGTGATGCCCTTTCATTTCCATTTGAAAACTGTTTCTTTAGGCTCTACAATGGTGTGGTCTGAGGCAAAGACCTTCCTGACATTCAGGGCATCAGAACAATTGGTGAGCAAAAGGCCCAAAAAAGGGTTTCTTCACTTAGAATTTCCTGGTCAAACTAATATCTGAGTTTTCTGAGATGCTCCCATTTCTTTCAGCTATCCAGTACATGGCCATGTCACAGAGCTTGGAGGTGGTACATATTTTGGACAAAAAACCATGAGCCTATTCTGGAGAGTGGCCAGAATTCAGGAAGAAAAGAGGAACTTAGGAAGATTGTTGGAGTTGTCCACCCATAAGTCAAGCCGCAGTCCATTCATAAATTGGGCAAGTTGAGTCTAGACAGGACACATCCAATGATTCATTCTCTTTTCTAATATCTAAAACCACGGACACAGTGGGATACACAGACAAAGAAACACTGGCCTTGTCAAACGACTTACCAGAAACAGTTCACTCCAAACCAAACAAACCGCCTTTCCTACCTATTCTCAGAACATGAGAAAAAATCTCAAACCCACACCCACACACACAAAGGAAGCTCCTTCCCCAAGTAGGTCTGTGACTATTGGGAGTGTCTTCTGACTGGTGGGCCAAACTATGTTCTGATGAAATCGCCTGTCCTGTGTCAGATATGGTCTCGATGGCCAAATCTGTGAAGTTGTCACTAGCCAGCGGTGAGCCACTACCTGCTGTCTCAGGAAAGGCCCCTCTTCAGAGCTTTCCTGACATTTGTTCATCCTCACCTCAGTAGGTACCAAGAAAGACTGACTCTGTCCTTGGTAAATCCAAAAAATAAGACCACTGGGACTGGGACTGAGACTGGCTCTGGGTGCCTGGCTTCCCGGATTCCAAGTTCAGAGAGTTCCATCACCAAGGAAGTGAGGTGAGATTACTTCCTTCAGGAATTCTTTGAGGTCATTGCCTTGGCAACCACTTTGTCCTATGAGATGGAGGCTGCCCTTACTTCCTGTGACACTTTTACAAGTTAGAATGGTATATCAACCATAGGCACCCAGGAACAGCTCTCCACACATGCCTGGTTTGGTCTATCTTGTGTACATTAACAAGAGAGAGGCTTATTCAGACACAACCCTTCATCCTGGAAAGGTTGTTTGCGATGGAAGATGACATTTGCTCTCTCAGGTCCTTCATAGATGCCTACATCTTCTCCAGGGATCAAATTTGCATGGACATTTGAGGTTCTCAGCAGGAGGAAGATACCCTACATTCCTGTATTGTAAGACGAACTCTGTCCCTGCTCTTCTGCAAAGTTAGATTGAGGGAAGAGTGTATGGTTAGGGTTAATAACATGTTTGATTTGGGTTACGAATCATTGCGAAGGATGATTAATAGTATTGGGAACCTGCGATATTTATAAGATTATAGAGGTGAAATATAAGTATGGAAACAAAAATCTAGGTAAGATTTGAAGCCCAGAAGGGCATTAGGCCCTTGATTGGGATACTTAGCTTATAATTACGTTCTGCACAGATGTCTCAGATAAATCGATAATCAATGGCATAGGACCTTACACCTTGGAAGATTGATTTTAGAAGAGAACATCCACTCAAATTGAGATAGTCAGTGGGATTAGGAAGGTAGTCAGTAGGTTTAGGAAATAGAGTGAGTATAGGACATGGAGCAAAAGTTCTGTAGCAATAGTGTTTTGGTTATAGAGTGAATGTAAATTTCAGCACATGTGAAGAGTCATTCACAATGATTACCTGGGGAAAATATGTAGAAAGGAAAATATCAATACAGACCTTACGAAATTAGGCAATTATACAGTGAGTGATAGGATTAGACATTTTCAATAGGGTTGAGATTGAATACATAATCTTAGGAAGAAACAAATATGTCGTCACCAATAGGAATGACATTTGAAAGCATTAGGCAACCAGGACATTTATCGTTTTAGTAATCCATGTTCACTTTCCATTTAGTATTTGGTACAATCATAAGTGTGATTTTTGCATTTTGTGCCCAGAAAAATATTGTGATCAAATGTATATGTAGATCATAAGACATGAGTATTTCTTCCACGATTACTGGGAGCAATATTTGAAGACATATAAATTAGTATTGGGGGTACAAAGTGGTGTACCCTGTGTCTATGAATATAGAGATAATGCATGAATAGACCATACTGTGAATAAATATTATAACTGGTTTCACTTTAAATAATGGATTGAATTGATATCTGAAAATATATAGGAAATCATATATTGACATACAATCATTCACTCCAACCAGTTATATATCTAATGGTAATCTTAGGGTTATTGTTTATCATGAAGTGTGTGTGAGTTTTGTTTCAAAAGTGATTATGGAAATCGAAAATAATATGTTTGGAAAAAAGTCTCATGAAAAGACCAGTCAAGAAATATGGAGGAATCCATGTGTTCTGAAGCAGGAAGTGATTGAAAGTGAAACAAATGCCTATAAATTTTCTAAATTGTGAATGAAATATATATCCTGTTATGTGCATAAACTGTTGAAATAGTAATGTATCAGTGTTGAATAAAAGTGAAAGTCAAAATACACATCATGTCCAATAGGAATCTACTTGCATTGATGTTAAACTGGGTCAGTTACTGTAGAAATATTAGAATTGTGTGCATTATGCACCAAAGATAGTTTTTTTTTTATTTTTATTTATGGTTGTTCAAAACATTACATAGTTCTTGATATATCATATTTCACACTTTGATTCAAGTGGGTTATGAACTCCCATTTTTACCCTGTATACAGATTGCAGAATCACATCAGTTACACATCCATTGATTCACATATTGCCATACTAGTGTCTGTTGTATTCTGCTGACTTTCCTATCCTCTACTATCCCCCCTAGCCTCCCTGCCCCTCCCCACTTCTCTCTCTACTCCCTCTACTGTAATAAATTTCTCCCCCTTGTATTATTTTTCCCTTTCCCCTCAATTCCTCTTGTTTGTAATTTTGTATAACCCAGAGTGTCTCCTTCCAATTCCATGCCATTTCCCTTCTCCCTCCCTTCCACCTCTCATCCCTATTTAATGTTAATCATCTTGTCATGCTCTTTGTCCCTATCTGTTCTTAGTTACTCTCCTTATATCAAAGATGACATTTGGCATTTGTTTTACAGGAATTGTGTAGCTTCACTTAGCATAATCCAGTCTAATGCCATCCATTTTCCTGCAAATTCTGTGATTTTTTCATTTTTCAATGCAGAGTAATAATCCATTGTGTGTTAATGCCACATTTTTTTTATCCATTATTCTATTGAAGGGCATCTAAGTTGGTTCCACAGTCTTGCTGTTGTGAATTGTGCTGCTATGAACATCGATGTAGCAGTGTCCGTGTAGCATGCTCTTTTTAGGTCTTTAGTGAATAGACCAAGAAGGGGAATAGCTGGGTCAAATGGTGCTTCCATTCCCAGCTTTCCAAGAAATCTCCATACTGCTTTCCCAATTGGCTGCACCAATTTGCAGTCCCACCAGCAATGTACAAGTGTACCTCTTTTCCCACATCCTTGCCAGCACTTCTTGTTGTTTGACTTTATAATGGCTGCCAATCTTACTGGAGTGAGATGGTATCTTAGGGTGGTTTTAATTTGCATTTCTCTGACTGCTGGAGATGGTGAGCATTTTTTCATGTACTTATTGATTGATTGTATGTCCTCATCTGAGAAGTGTCTGTTGAGGTCCTTGGACCATTTGTTGATTGGGTTATTTGTTATCTTATTGTCTAATTTTTTGAGTTCTTTGTATACTCTGGATATTAGGGCTCTCTCTGAAGTGTGAGTAGTAAAGATTTCTTCCCAGGATGTAGGCTCCATATTTACCTCTCTTATTGTTTCTTTTGCTGAGAAAAAACTTTTTTAGTTGAGTAAGTCCCATTTGTTGATTCTAGTTATTAACTCTTGTACTATGGGTGTCCTATTGAGGAATCTGTAGCCCGACCCCACAGTATGTACATCGTAACCAAATTTTTCTTCTATCAGACAGTGTGTCTCTGATTTGATATCAAGCTCCTTGATCCATTTTGAGTTAACTTTTGTGCATGGCGAGAGAAAGGGATTCAGTTTCATTTTGTTACATATGGATTTTCAGTTTTCCCAACACCATTTGTTGAAGATGCTATCCTTCCTCCATTGCATGCTTTTAGCCCCTTTATCAAATATAAGATAGTTGTAGTTTTGTGGATTGGTTTCTGTGTCCTCTATTCTGTACCATTGGTCCACCTGCCTTTTTCGGTACCAGTACCATGCTATTTTTGTTACTATTGCTCTGTAGTATAGTTTGAAGTCTGGTATCGCTATACCACCTGATTCACACTTCCTGCTTAGCATTGTTTTGCAATTCTGGGTCTTTTATTTTTTCATATGAATTTCATGATTGCTTTCTCTATTTCTACAAGAAATGCCTTTGGGATTTTGATTGGCATTGGATTAACCCTATAGAGAACTTTTGGTAATATCGCCATTTTGATGATGTTAGTTCTGCCTATCCATGAACAGGGTATATTTTTACATCTTCTAAGATCTTCTTCTATTTCTCTCTTTAGGGTTCTGTAGTTTTCATTGTATAAGACTTTCACCTCTTTTGTTAGGTTGATTCCCATTTTTTTTTTAGGATATTGTGAATGGAGTGGTTGTCCTCATTTCCATTTCAGAGGATTTGTCGCTGATATACAGGAATGCATTTGATTTATGCGTGTTGATTTTATATCCTGCCACTTTGCTGAATTCATTTATTAGCTCTATTAGTTTCTTTGTAGACCCTTTTGGGTCTGCTAGGTATAGAATCATGTCATCTGCAATAGTGATAATTTAAGTTATTCTTTTCCTATTTATATGCCTTTAATTTCTTTCATCTGTCTAATTGCTCTGGCCAGTCTTTTGAGAACTATATTGAACAGAAGTGGTGAGAGCGGGCATCCCTGTCTTGTTCCAGATTTTGGAGGGAATGTCTTCAATTTTTCTCCATTAAGAATAACGCTAGCCTGCGGTTTAGCATAGATTGTTTTTACAATATTGAGGAATGTTCCTGTTATTCCTAGTTTTTCGAGAGTTTTGAACATAAAGGGATGCTGTACTTTGTCGAATGCTTTTTCTGCATCTATCTAGATGATAATATGGTTTTTATTTTTAAGTCTATTGATGTGGTGAATAACACTTATTGATTTTCGTATATTGAACCCTCCTTGCATCCCAGGGATGAATCCTACTTGATCATGGTCCACATTTTTTTGATATGTTTTTGTATCTGATTCTCCAGAATTTAATTTAAGATTTTTGCATTTAGGTTCATTAGAGATATCGGTCTTTAGTCTTCTTTCTTTGAAGTGTCTATCTGGTGAAGGAATCAGAGTGATATTGGCCTCGTAGAATGAATTTGGAAGATCTCCCTCTTTTTCAATTTTCTGAAATAGCTTGAAAAGTATTGGTATTAGTTCATATTTAAAGGTTTTGTAAAAGTCTGATGTATACCCATACGGTCCTGGGATTTTCTTAGTTGGTAGTCTTTGGATGGTTTCTTTTATTTCCTCAATTGATATTGGTATGTTTAGGTTGTCTATATCCTCCTAACTCACTCTGGTCAGATCATATGACTTAAGAAATATTTCGATGCCTTCACTATCTTCTATTATTTTGGAGTATAAGGATTCAAAGTAATTTCTGATTATCTTCTGTATTTCTGAAATATCTGTTGTGATATTGCCTTTTTCATCCCATATGATAGTAATTTCAGTTCTCTCTCCTCTTCATTAGCATGGCTAGGGGTCTGTCCATTTTATTTATTTTTTCAACGAACCAACTTTTAGTTTTGTCAATTTTTTCAATTGTTTCTTTTGTTTCGATTTCATTGATTTCTGCTCTGATTTTAATTATTTCTTTCCTTCTACTTCTTTTGCTGTTGTTTGCTCTTGTTTTTCTAAGATTTTGAGATGAAGTATGAGATCATTTATTTGTTGTTTTTTTCTTTTTCTAAGGAATGAACTCCAAGCAATGAATTTTCCTCTTAGAACTGCTTTCAATGTGTCCCATAGATTCCGATATATTGTGTCTGTGTTTTCATTTTTCTCTAAGAATTTTTTATTTTCCTCCTTGATGTCTTCTATAACCCATTGATCATTCAGTAACCTATTGTTCATTCTCCAAATGATGCATGGTTTTTCCTTCCTTCTTTTATCATTGATTTTTAGTTTCATTCCATTATGACAAGATAAGATGCATGGTATTATCTCTACTCCTTTAATTTGTCTAAGAGTTGCCCTGTGACATAATATATGATCTATTTTTGAGAAGGATCCATGTGCTGCTGAGGAAAAATGTAACTGCTTGATGTTGGGTTGTATATTCTATATATGTCAATTAAGTCTAGGTTATTAATTGTGTTATTGAGTTCTATAGTTTCCTATTTCAACTTTTGTTTGGAAGTCCTGTCCAGTGGTGAGAGAGCTGTGTTGAAGTCTCCCATGATTATTGTATGGTGGTCTATTAGACTCTTGAACTTGAGAAAAGTTTGTTTGATGAACATAGCTGCACCATTGTTTGGGGCATACATATTTATGATTGTTATGTCTTGCTGGTGTATGGTTCTCTTGAACAGTATGTAGTGTCCCTCTTTATCCCTTTTGATTAACTTTGGCTTGAAATCTATTTTATTTGATATGAGTATGGACACTCCTGCTTTTTTCCGAAGTCCATATGAGTGATATGATTTTTTCCAAACTTTCACCTTCAGTGTATGTATGTCTTTTTCTTATCAAATGCGTCTCCGGTAGGCAGCATATTATTGGGTCTTGTTTTGTGATCCATTCTACTGGCCTGTGTCTGTTAATTGGTGAGTTTAAGCCATTAACATTTACAGTTATTATTGAGATAAGGGTTGTTCTTCCAGCCATATTTGTTTATTTATGTTATTAAACATGGATTGTTTTCCTCTTTGATTATTTCCCCCCTTTAATGTCCTACCTCCCACTGTTGGTTTTCATTATTTTCCAATTACTCTTCCTGTAATATTTTTCCAAGGATGTTTTGAAGAGATGGTTTTCTAGCTACAAATTCTTTTAACTTTTGTTTATTGTGGAAAGTTTTAATTTCATCTTCCATCCTGAAGCTTAATTTTGCTGGATACACAGTACATGGTTGGAACCCATTTTCTTTCTGTGATTGAAAAATGTCATTCCAGGATCTTCTAGCTTTCAGAGTCTTTGTTGAAAGATCAGCTGTTATCCTGATTGGTTTACCCCTAAATGTAATCTGCTTCCTTTCTCTTGTAGATTTTAAAATTCTCTCCTTATTCTGTATGTTGGGCATCTTCATTATAATGTGTCTAGGTGTGGATCTCTTATGATTTTTCACATTCGTCGTCCTGTAGGCTTTTAGAATGTGGGAGTCTGTCTCATCCTTCAAGTCTGGGAAGTTTTCTCATATTATTTCATTGAATAGATTGCTCATTCCTTTGGTTTGGACCTCTATACCTTCCTGTATCCCAATGACTCTTAAGTTTGGTCTCTTTATTTTATCCCATATTTCTTGGATGTTCTGTTCATGGTTTCTTAACAGTTTGGCTGAGCTGTCTATGTTCTTTTCAAGTTGAAATACTTTGTCTTCATTGTCTGATGTTCTATCTTCTAAGTGTTCTACTCTGATGGTAGTATTCTCAATTGAGTTTTTAAGATGGTTTATTGCTTCCTGCATTTCTAGGATTTCTGTTTGTTATTTTTCACAACCTCTATCTCCCTGTATAGTTGATCTTTTGCTTCTTGGTTTTGTTTATGTAATTCATTCTTGAAGTGATCTTTCATTGTCTGATTTTGCTGTCTAATGTCTTCCTTGAGACTTCAGATCATCTGAAGAATGTATATCCTGAGTTCTTTATCTGACATTCCATCTGCTGCAGCTATTACCTCTTCTAAAGTTGTGTTGACCTGCATTGCTTGTGGTTCTTTTTTCCTTTTCTTTTCATACTGCTCGCGTTTCTTTCTGCTTGGTGAAACTGTTGTGATTTTGAAATTTTCCCCCTATATATTTATATTGCTCTTGTATATTTGAAAAGTCTTCATTGCAGGGGCAGGGGTGGCTGTGCTGTTCCACCAATTGGGGTGATATATCTACCACGCTGATGGGCCGCTAGGCCTGTTATTCTGATCGGTCGCAGGTCTGCTTACCATGCAGGCGCAGGAGGCTGCTCTCCTCTGCCCCTCCTCCAATTGGTGTGACGTGTCTACCACGCCCGTGGACCCCTGTGGTGTTCTGCCGATCGGTCGCAGGTCTGCCTACCTTGCTTGCGTGGGCGGCGGCTCTGCTCTACCCCTACCCCAATTGGGGTGACGTGACTACCACGCCAGTGGGCCGCTGGGCCTGGTCTGCCGGTTGGTCGCAGGTCAGGATACCTTGTGAGCACGGGCTACAGATCTGTTCTGCCCCTACTCCAAATGGGGTAAAGTGTCTGCCGCGCCAGCAGGCCGCTGGGCCTCTTCTTCTGGTCAGGTGCAGGTCTGCTACCTTGCAGGCGCGGGTGGTGGCTCTGCTCTGCCCCTACTCCAATTGGTGTGTCGTGACTACCATGCCTGCAGGTTGCTGGGCCTGTTCTGGGCATGGGCAAAGGCTCTGCTCTGCCCCTACTCCTATTGGGGTAATGTGACTACCATGCCGGTGACCCACTGGGATTTTACTAGGCACGGGAGAAGGCTCTGCTCTGCAACAACTCCAATTGGGGTGACGTGACTACCACACCTGTGGGTCGCTGGGCCTGTTCTGGGCCCGGGTAGCAGCTCTGTTCTGCCTCTACTCCAATTGGGTTGACGTGACTACCATGCAGGTGTGTCACTGGGTCTGTTCCAGGTGCGGGCAGCTGCTCTGCTCTGCCCCTCTGGCTTGATGACAAAGTGAGAGAGACCCGGGTGTTTGTGACTCACTTTCTTCACCAGGAGACCAACTGTTTCTGTCACTGCTGGTATCAATGAAGTTATCTCCTCTGCTGCTTTCTGATGACATCAGAAATTTGTCATGTTGGTATCCCATGTGAAAGGCAGCATTTTGTTCCCTTTTCTGGGTGACCAAAGCAATGGGTGAGTCCTGACCGGCCCTCACAAGCCGCGTCTCAATCCTGTTGCCACTGCCTATGAAGGCTCGGTTGATATTTACCTCCACAGTATTCAGCAAGACCCAGAACGAGAAGCAGTTTCCGCGGGTTCTTTAGCCCTGGGCCAGATCAGTTCCGAGAGGCGGAATTCGGCCGCTCTGGGCTTGGTGTATGTTCTAATAGGAGCAGGCTCCAAGACGGAGTTTCTGCAGGTTCTTTGGCACTGAGCCTGAGTAATTTGTCTGTGACACAAAGGTGAATGGCATCCTGAAATTACCTGTTCTATAGGTGAATGAGCTTCGATCAGTCGAAAACAGGAATGGTGACATCAGCTCTCCAAGATGGTGGCCGCTGGCTTCCTCTGTGGTCTGACCGGTGTGGAGAACAGAATTGGACTGCATCCTTTCCCGTCTCAAACCCAGAATTCAGCACTTAGCACAGTGATTGCATACCTGTCAGGAGCCCACAGAATCCACACCGCTGTATATTTGCATTGCTATCTCTTCGTTTCCCAGTGCACGCCGCAGACTCTAGCCGCAGACCGATTTCCTGAATAAGCAGCATGACCCTCTATGCGGACAAATCACTCGTGTTTGAGCCCGCGTAGCTGATCCTCGTGAGATGGAAATATGTCGACTAGGTTTTGGAGCACCCCAATTTTGCTGGAAATTTCTAACAAGATAGGTTTTAGCCATTATAACTCGTCATTCTCCCGCACAGTGACGCGGTACATGGGGGTGATGCACTCCCTTCACCACCATCATATGATCCCCCAAAGTTAGTTTTCAGTACTAAGAAACAAATATGTATTTCTGGTGGATGAATAATTCTGAGAATATTCTTGTGAAAACTTGATTATTAATCCAAATACATGAATATGAGTGAATTTAGGCAGTGTATAATAAGAAAAATATACTTCATATTTTGAAAAATCTGGAGAGTGAATATATATATATATATATATATATATATATATATATATATATACACACACACACATACACACACAGACATTAAAAAGTAGCATTATGTATGCCAATCGAAATTCACCACGAAGTAATATATCATCCACAGATCCAAAAATATTCATTTTAATGAACATGGATTTATGTTGTTCAAATAAGATGCTCACTCATATGTTGAATTTTCAGTTCCAACAGCATTTAGTAGGAGTGATCTCTTCTCACAATTTGCATCTGCCAAGCCAGCCACCTCACAAAATGTACGAGTGATACCAGGTAGAATTCTATATGTGCATATAAAAATACATGTGATGAATAGGCTACAGAGAAAGGGAGACAGTTATTCACATGTTTGTTAACTTTTAAAACACATGGAGAACTATTTCAATTAAAATTCGCTAGATTTATAACACCTACCATTTATCATACGAAAGGCAATTCCAACTATACACCATGCCTCCTGTGAACCTCTTGTATTTCTATTCTGTTTGGGTTATTTTTCTCCACCATATTAGGATTAAAAGTCAAAGTCTAGTAGGGTATGTGTTAGTGTCAGGGATTCAGTATTTCGAATGGAAAATTGGAAAATGTATCAAATGTGTATGCAAATATGTGCTACACAAAAATCTTCCCACCCTCATTCAGCACAATGCCTTGACATTACCTTCGCCCCACATAAGACACAATTAGAGGAGAAGAGTTAGAAAATCTGTGAATACATATGTGTAATGAAAAATGCTCAGGAGTTCACAAATTTGCAGGTGGTAGAGGAGTTTCCAAAAGTAAGGGACAGGGTAAAAACTCCACAAACATGAAGTTCTGCCAGCCTAACATCTGGAGAAACTGCCTCTGAGGTTGGGCAATGAAATATATGCTGTTGTCAGGAGCATTAGCTTCATTTGTTGTGAGACCATCATACCTGAGTCTTCATCTATGTGATCTGGATGACATGGATTCTTATTTTCCAATGAACATGAGGCAGCAGTGCTGAATTTTCTATTTGTAGGTAACCTGTGGCCACTGGGGTCTAAGTGTCTCCCCTTGTGGACTGTAATTCCATTTGGTCATCCTCCACTATTCGTGGTATTTCTTGCTGCTGCACTGGGAGATTGGTGTTTGCTTCATGAAATACAAGGATTTCAAATGGGACACAGTGCTGAAGTAAGTTCTGTCAAGTGTGGTGGGTCAGGTTCGTCAGGAGAATGCACCAACCAGGCTTCTATCCCACATAGCTTGCCCCATTGACCATAGCAACCTGATTCTGAACATTGCCCTAAAACCTCTCCATATAACAATATGCTTTTACATATAAGGGTCTACTGGCTGCAAAATGTCAGTCACAATCCATTTGGAAGCCAATGGCAGATCCAAATGCCCCCACCACAGATGTTTTATTACACACCTGCCAACCACTACTCTAGTACAACTACTCAGCAGGATCCAACTTACTGGCATCTCTGTTCAACACCATTTTCATAAAACCCAGTCAATCAAGGCACTGTCTTGTATACTCATGATCAGCAACAGGACATCCAAATATTCTCCAGTGCTACCCGGTCATGGGAATTTCAAAAATTTCATGGTATTGATATAGCCAATTTTCAAGGATGAAGTTGGAGGCACTGTGGATTTTAATTCACTCAGAAACCATTAAATGGTGAGGAAGCTCATTTCAATGAAAACTCTGGAGAATTCTTACAGGCAAGGCTTCCAAAAGTGGCGAAAAGTCAGATTAAGCCAGGCCCCTTGAGGTCTACAATGTATGGTCCATGTGTGTTTCGACTCTCAAATATGGCTGCCAAGTCTTTAAGAATAATATTATGTGATATCCTGGCTGAGATTCCCTGTGTTCTGTGGAAAGTCAACTTGGGCCTAGATGTCACTTTCCAAGGGCAACTCTCATGCATGGCCATCTAAAATTCCAACACAATTCCTGGCAATAATTCTCTGAGATCAGTAAAAGAACTCAGTCTCTAAGGGGAATCACACCAAAGTGCAAGCCTAGGTGGACCCAGAGATCTCTTCCAACCGCCAGACAAATATCCACAATTTAAACAAAACACTCTCACATGGCCCTCATCTTCTTCCATATAGACACTCATCATATTCTCTGGCTGGAGGTTTCCATAAGGGACGCAGCCCATGACAGTGTCCAAAATAAGCTCCGTGCCCCTCATTTGCCTAAAGTCAGGGTGGCCTGGACTCTCTTCCTGTGAACCAGTAGTGATCAAATAGGCCTGCCTTTAATATTGCTTGGCTTCTCCAACTTGAGGCCTTCTAGCTTTGGGGTTTAGATTCTTTAAGTGAATTGGAGTCATGAAAATCAAACACCTATGGCCTAGCCTCTGCAGGGCTTTGAAGAACTCATTTGACCCAAAGGATCCCTATTCTCACTTGATGGATATCAGGAACCTACCAGAGGAAGGCAAGAGAGTTCATCAACAATATCTGATCTTTTTGCCATTTTGGTTTTGGATGCATGCATGGGATCTATCTTTAGATCCATCAGGTGCTGAGAATCTAAGCCACAGCCTCACACAGGGCCAACAGGCTGATTCAGACATATCCCAATCCTAAGCAATTAAGCAAAGAGTCACAGGTGATTCCCATTCATTTCCATTTGAAAACTGTTTTCTTCAGGGTTCACAAAGTGGTGGCTTGAGGCAAAAAACTTCCTGACATTCAACAGAACAATAGGTAAGCAAAAGGAACAAAGAGGGGTTTCTCCACTGAGACTTTCCTGGTCAACAGATATTTGAGATTTCTGAGATGCTAGCCATTTCTTTCAGCTATCCAGTACATAGCCATGTCACAGATCTTGGAGGTACAAATCTTGGACACAAAACCACGATACTATTCTGGAGAGTGGCCAGAATTGAGAAAGAAAACAGGAAATTAGGAAGCTTGTAGGTGTTGCCCATCCATAAGGCAAGCCAGAGTCCACTCATGAATTGGGCAGGATAAATGCTGGGAAGCTTTCTACTAGACAGGACACATCCATTGATGCATTGTCTTTTCTAATGTCTACAACAATGGACTCAGTGGGATACACACACATAGAAACACTCGCCTTGTCAAAGGACTTAATAGAAATATTCCACTCCATACCAAACAAACCGCCTTTCCTACCTATTCTCAGAACATGAGACAAAACCACAAACTCACACCCACACCCAAAAAGGCACCTCCTTCCCCCTAGTAGGTCTGTGACTCCCTGGAGTGTCGTCTGACTGGTGGGCCATTCTATGTTCTTCCAAAATGACCTCTCCTGTCTCAGATCATGTCTGCTTGGCCAACTCTGTGAAGTTCTCAAGAGCCAGCGGTGAGACACTACCTGCTTTCTCAGGAAAAGCCCCTCTTCAGAGGTTTCCTGGCATTTGGCCATCCTCACATCTGTAGGTACCAAGAAAGACTGACTCTGTCCTTGGTAAATCCAAACATGTCAGACCACTGGGACTAGGACAGGGACTGTCTCTTGGTGCCTGGCTTCCTGGATTTCAAGTTCAGAGAGTTCCATCACCAAGGAAGTGAGGTGAGATCACTTCCTTCAGGATATGAATGATGTCACTGCCTTGGCAAGCACTTTGTCCTAACAGTTGCTTCCAAAAGTATCATGAGGTGGAGGCTGTCCTGATTTTCATGGGACACTTTCTCTAGTTAGAATGTTATATCAACCATAAGCACCCGGGAACAGCTTCCACACAGGACTGGTTTGGTCCATGTTCTATACATTAAGAAGAGAGAGACTGATTCAGACACAACCCTCCATCCTTACCAGGATGATTGCCATGGAAGATGACTTTTGCTTTCTGAGGTACTTCATAGCTGCCTTCATCTTCACCAGGGATCATTTCTGCATGAACATTTGAGTTTCTCAGCAGGTGAAGATCCCCTAGATTCCTGTAGTTTAATACCCACACTGTTATTGCTCTCCTGCAAAGTGAGTGTATGGTTACGGTTAATAATATGTTCGATTTGGGTTAGGAATCATTCTGCAGGAAGAATAATGAGATTGGGAACCTGCGATATTTATAAGAATATATACGTGAAATATATGTATGAAAACGGGAATCTAAGAAAGATTTGAAGCCCAGAAGGGCATTGGGCCCTTTATTTGGATACTTAGTGTTGAATTATGTTCTGTACAGTTGTCTCAGTTAAATCGAAATACAGTGGCATAGGACCTTGTACCTTGGATGATTGAATGTAGAAGAGAACATCCAGTCAAAAAGGGATAGTCAGTAGGATTAGGAAGATAGTCAGTAGGTTTAGGAAGAAGAGTGAGTATATGATTTGGAATAAAAAGCTTCTTTAGCAATAGGGTTTCGTTTAGAGAGTGAATGGAAATGTCAGCACATGTGAAGAGTCAGTCACAATGATGAACTGGGGAAAATATGTAGGAAAGCAGGTGTCAATAGAGACATTACGAAATCAGGCAAAGTATAAAGTGAGTGATAGGATTAGACATTTTCAACAGGGTTGAGTTTGAATACATAATCATAGGAAAAAACAAATATCTCGTCACAAATGGGAATGACATTTGAGAGCATTAGGCAACCTGGACATGGATGTTATTAGTTATCCACGTTCACTTTCCTTTTAGGCTTTGGTACAATCATAAGTGTGACATTTTTATGGTTTTTTTTTTTTTTGTTCAGAATATTACTGTGATAAAATGTATATGTAGATCAGGTGGCATGAGTATTTCTTTCACCATTTCTGGGAGCAATATTTTGAAGACGTATACATTAGTATTAGGGGTACAAAGAGGTGTACCCTGTGTCTATTAATATAGAGATAATGCATGAATAGACCATACTATGAATAAATAACGTAACTGATTCCACTTTAAATAATGGATTGAATTGATATGTGAAAATATATAAGAAATCTTATATTGATATACAATCATTCATTCCAACCAGTTATATTTCTAATGGTAATATTAGGATTATGGTTTATGATGAATGGTGTTTGAGTTTTGCTTTACACGTGATGATGTTAAACAAAAATAATATGTTTGGAAAGAAGTCTCATGAAAAGACCAGTCAAGAAACATGGAGGAATACATGTGTTCTGAATCAGGAAGTGATTGATCGTGAAACAAATGCCTATAAATTTTCTAATTTGTGACTGAAATATATATCCCATCATGTGCATGAACTGAAGACATAGTAACGTACAAGTGTTGAATAAAAATGAAAGTCAAAATACACATCATGTCCCCTAGGAATCTACTTGCATTCATTTTAAACTGGCTAAGTAACTGTAGAAATATTAGGGTTTGTATGCACCATTCACTGAATTTAGTTTTCAATACTAGGAAACAATATGTATTTCAGGTGGATGATTATTTCTGAAAATAATCTTGTTGAAAGTTGATTATAAATCCACAGATATGAATATGAATGTATTTAGGGGCGTGCATAATAAGACACATATATTTCATATTTTGAAAAATCTAAAGAGTATATATATATATATATATATATATATATATATATATATATACACACACACACGCAAATGCACAGATATTAAAAAGTAGCAATACAGGAGATCCATTATGAAGGCAGGCATGGAGAATTCAAGTCTCTGATCTCTTCAGCTGCGCGGGCATAGGGAGTCGTAAACTGTCTAAATGCTGTTTGCTCAGAATCACTAGGCAATATTGACCTGTTGTGAATCTGGGGCGAACAGTCTGGGCCCCTCAGAACACACACAAAGCCCGGATTGGCTGCATTCAAGCTTAGATTCATCTGGTTTTTGTGACTCAGCACTAACATTCCCGCTGAAATAATTGGTCGGGCTTTCGGAATTGACAGAGTTAAAAGCCAACTGAGCCTTCATAGGCAGTGGCCGCAGGATTGAAATGGGGCTTGGGAGAGATAGTCAGGACCCAGCTGTTGCATTGGTCACCCAGCAAAGGGAACGAACGGTCACCATTTTAATGGTATACCACCATGGCAGCGAACTGACGTCACAGTCGGAGGAGATAACTTCATTGAAACCAGTGCGACAAGTATGTTATCCCATTGCCATCTCTCTCAACACCGCAGGGAAACCTCAAGGGCCCTTCCCACCTCTGCCGTAATGGCCCCTCCCAGCTCTCCAAGGAGCGCAATACCCAGACCTAGGGAATCAGGATTGGCTCGGGACTCGAGGCGTGTAATTGCCGGCTACCGCTCCCACCAGTGCTGACAATTGAGGTCTCTTACACCACCTACCGGGGCCATGGCTCCCGAAGGGCAAGCAAATTCGCTGGGGTTTCTCAGCCCCAAGCTCTACAAACTTAGGGTCTGAGGGAGGCAATTAAGGAGAGTGTGCCCAGCCGTTCATGGAAACAGGGCTACCAGGAGCAGAGGCCTGGCTTGTAACCAGTATTGTGGTGAGCGTCACAGGTGAGTGGGGCCTGGCTTGAGGAAGCACAAGAGAAGGCCCTAGGCACTCAGGGTTGGAGACCCGCCCAGTCTGGGAGGAAGAGCTGCTGCACAGTGATTGGTTCCCACTTATTGAGAGGAGAAGCTTGGCCCAGTGCGCACAGCTCCACCTACTGGAAGAGAAGTTAATTGAACTCTAGGACTGCATGTATTATTACTATTTTTTTATTTGTATTTTTTTCTTTTTCTTTCATTTTCATTTTTGTTGTTGTTGTTCATTAACTTTTTTAAATGTTTTTATTTTTTTAATTTCTTTTATTTTATTATTATTATTATTAATATTATTATTTTAAATTTTAATTTTCAATTTTTTAATCATCATTATTACTTAAAATTTTCTTTCTTTATTTTCTATTTTTTTTGTCTTTTCATTTCATTTCAATTTTTTTATTCCCCCTTACTTGAATTCTACCTGCCTACTCTCATTCTCTTTAGTGACTTCTCCCTTCCCTTCTATTATCTTTCCTCTCAAGCATCAAATAAATTTATAAGAGTAAGCAGTAACTCAGTAGTCAAAAGAACGAGAAGTAACATGAGAAGCATAAAAAAGCAAGGAAGAAAAGGAGTACGAACAATGAAGGACAGCCTAAATATTCAAGAGCACCTAGAGTCATCAGAAAAATGGTCATATAAAGAACTCAAGGAATACCTTAGACAGATGGAATGGAACCTTAAAGAGGATACGAGACAGCAAAAACAAACAGTGATAGAACGCATTGAAAATAAATTACATAAACAGGTAAAATAAGAAATTAAGCATCTTTATCAGGAGATAGAGATTATTAGAAAAATCAAACAATAATTCTAGAAATCAAGGAAATGATAAACCAAATTAAAAATTCAATTGAGAGTATCACTAACAGTGTAGAGCAAGTAGAAGACAGAATGAAGACAAAATATATCATCTTGAAAAAAGTCTAGCCAACAAAGAAATGCTGTAAAAAATTATGAGAAAACATTCAAGAGATATGGAATAACATAAAAAAAAAACTAATGAGTCATATGGATAGAGGAAGGTACAGAGATTCAAACCAAGAGAATGAGAAATCTGCTGAATGAAATAATTACAGAAAACTTTCCAGAAATAAAAATGGAAAGGGATAAACAAATTGTAGATGCTTACAGGACATCGAGCACACAAAATCACAGTAGACCAATGCCAAGAAACATTGTTATGAAGATATCCAATATACAGAACAAAGAGAAAATATTAAAAGCTACCAGAGAAAGGAGGCAGATTAGAATCATTACAATCAGGGGTAAACCAAAAAGGTTAACAATGGATTTTTCATCATAGATGCTGGAAGTGAGAAGATCCTGGAATAACGTACTTCAAACACTGAAAGACAATGGATGCCAACCAAGAATTATGTATCCAGCAAAATTAAGCTTAAGGTAAGACAACGAGATAAAAATATTTCATGATAAACAAAACCTAAAAGAATTTGCAGCCAGATAACCAGCATTGCAAAGCATCTTGAGCAAAACACTACACGAGGAAGAAATGAAAATCAACAACGAAAACCATGAGTGAGAAGTGCCTCAGTAATGACAGAGGGCGGGGGAAAAGCTAATCATGGAGAAACAAACTAATTTAAAAAAAAGATATAAGCAAACATGGGTGGCAGTACAAACCATATATCATTAGTAACTCTAAAAGTAAATGGCTTAAACTCTCGAATAAAGTGACATAGGCTTGTAATTTGAAATAAAAAAAAAAATCCAACAATATATTGCCTCCAGGGGACACATCTGAATGGAAAAGACATACACAGGCTGAAGGTGAAAGATTGGGAAAATTTATACCATGCACACGGTCCTCGTAAGCAAGCAGGGGTGGCCATCCTCCTATCGAATAAAATCGACCTCAAGACTAATTTAATCAAAAGGGATAAAGAAGGACATTATATACTGCTAAAATGAACCATTCACCGACAAGACATAACAATTATCAATATTCACGCAGCAAATAATGGTGCTGCGATGTTCATAAAACAAATTCTCCTCAAGTTAAAGAATCAAATAGACCACAATACAATAATTATGGGTGACTTCAACTCACCTCTCTCACCATTGGACAGATCCTCCAAACAAAAGTTGAAAAAAGAAACTATAGAACTCAATCTCGCAATCAATACCCTAGACTTAACTGACATATATAGAATATATCAACCATCATCAAGTGGATATACTTTTTTCTCAGCAGCACATGGATCCTTCTCAAAAATAGACGATATGTTATGCCATAGGGCAACCCTCAGTAAATATAAAGGGGTGGAGATAATACCATGAATTTTTTGTGATCATAATGGAATGAAACTGGAAACCAATGATAAAAGAAGGAAGAAAAAATCATACATCACATCCAAAATGAAGAATATGTTACTGAATGATCAATGGGTTACAGAAGACATAAAGGAGGAAATCAAAAAATTCTTAGAGATAAATGAAAATACAGACACAACATATCAGATTCTATGGGGTACAATGAAAAGAAGTTTTAAGGGGTAAATTCATCGCCTAGAGGTCATTCCTCAAAATAGAAAAGAAAAACAAATAAATGAGCTCACACTTCATCTCAAAGCCTTAGAAAAGGAAGAGCAAAACAACAGCAAATGTAGCAGAAGGCAAGAAATAATTAAAATCATAGCGAAATTGAAACAAAAGAAACTATTGAAAAAATTAACAAAACTAAAAGGGGTTCTTCAAAAAGATAAATAAGATAGACAGACACTTAGCCATGCTAACGAAGAGAAGAAGAGAGAGAAATCAAATTACTAACATACGGGATGAAAAAGGCAATATTACAACAGATGCTACATAAATACAGAAGAAAATTAGAAATTATTTTGAAAACCTGTATTCCAATAAAATAGAAAATAGTGAAGACATCGATAAATTTCTTAAGTCATATGATTTGCCCAGACTGAGTCAGGAGGAAACACACAATTTAAACAGACCAATATCAATGGATGAAGTAGAAGAAGCAATCAAAAGACTACCAACCAAGGAAAGCCCAGGACCGGATGGGTATACAGCAGAGTTTTACAAAACCTTTAAAGAAGAATTAATACCAATACTTCTCAAGTTATTCAGGAAATAGAAAAACTGGGAGCTCTGCCGAATTCATTCTATGAGGCCAACATCACCCTGATTCTGAAACCAGACAAAGACACCTCAAAGAAAGAAAACTACAGACCAATATCTCTGATGAACCTAGATGCAAAAATCCTCATTAAAATTCTGGCGAATTGGATAGAAAGGCACATCAAAAAAATCGTGCACCATGATCAACTTGGATTCACCCCTGGGATGCAAGGAGGGTTCAATATATGGAAATCAATAAATGTTATTCACAACATCAATAGACTTAAAGATAAGAACCATATGATCATCTCGATAGACGCAGAAAAACCATTCAACAAAGTAGAGCATTTCTTTATGTTCAAAACATTTTAAAAACTAGGGATAACAGGAACTTACCTCGACATTGTAAAAGCTATCTATGTTAATCCTCAGGCTAGCATCATTCTGAATGGAGAAAAATTGAAGGCATTCCCTCTAAAATCTGGAACAAGACAGGGATGTCCTCTATCACCACTTCTATTCAATATAGTTCTCGAAAAACTGGCCAGAGCAATTAGAGAGATGAAAGACATTAAAGGCATAAAAATAGGAAAAGGAGAACTTAAATTATCACTATTTGTAGATGACATGATTCTATACATAGAAGACCCAAATGGGTCTACAGAAAAAACTACTAGAACTCATAAATGAATGCAGCAATGTGGCAGGATACAAAATCAACATGAATAAATCAAAGGCATTTCTGTATATCAGCGACAAAACTTCTGAAACAAAAATGAGTCAAAACACTGCATTCCCAATTTCCTCAAATAATTAAATACTTGGGAATAAACCTAACAAAAGAGGTGAAAGATTTATATAATGCAAACTACAGAACCCTAAAAAGAGAAATAGAATAAGATCTTAGAAGATGGAAAAATATACCGTGTTCATGGATAGGCAGAACTAACATCATCAAAATGGTGATATTACCAAAAGTTCTCTATAGGTTTAATGCAATGCCAATCAAAATCCCATAGAAACTTTTTGTAGAAATAGATAAAGCAATCATAAAATTCAAATGGAAAAATAAAAGACCCAGAATAGCAAAAGCAATTCTAAGCAGGAAGTGTGAATCAGGCAGTATAGCGATACCAGATTTCAAACTATATTACAGAGCAATCATAATAAAAACAGCATGGTACTGGTACCAAAACAGGCGGGTGGACCAATGGTACAGAATGGAGGACACAGAAACTAATCCAAAAAGCTACAACTATCTTATATTTGATAAAGGAGCTAATGGCCTGCAATGGAGGAAGGATAGCATCTTCATCAAATGGTGTTGGGTAAACTGGAAATCCATATGCAACAAAATGAAACTGAATCCCCTCCTCTCGCCATGCACCAAAGTTAACTCAATGTGGATCAAGGAGCTAGATTCAAATCAGAGTCTCTGCGTCTGATAGAATAAAAAGTTGGCTCCGATCTACATATTGTGTGGTCAGGCTCCAAATTCCTTAATAGGACACCCATAGAACAAGAGTTAATAATAAGAATCAACAAATGGGACTTACTTAAACTGAATTATTTTTTCTCAGAAAGAGAAACAATAAGAGAGGTAAATATGGAGCTTACATCATGGGAACAAATTTTTAGTCCTCACTCTTCACATGGAGCCCTAATATCCAGAGTATACAAAGTATACAAAGAACTTAGAAAATTAGACAATAAGATAACCAATAACCCAATGGGCCAAGGACCTGAACAGAAACTTCTCAGAGGAGGACATAGAATCAATTAACAAGTACATGAAAAAAATGCTCTCCATTTCTAGCAGTAAGAGAAATGCAAATCAAAACCACCCTAAAATACCATCTCAATCCAGTGAGATTGGCAGCCATTATGAAGTCAAACAACAACAAGTGCTGGCGAGGATGTGGGGAAAAGGGTACTCTTGTACATTGCTGGTGGGACTGAAACTGGTGTGGCCAATTTGGAAAGCAGTATGGAGATTCCTGGGAAAGCTGGGAATGGAAGCACCATTTGACCAAGCTATTGCCCTTCTCGGACTATTCCCTGAAGACCTTAAAAGAGCGTACTACAGGGATACTGCCACATGGATTTTCATAGCAGCACAATTCACAATTGCTACACTGTGGAACCAACCCAGATGCCCTTCAATAGATGAATGGATAAAAAAATGTGACTTTTATATACTATCGAGAATTACGCAGCACTAAAAAATGACAAAATCATGGAATTTGCAGGGAAATGCATGGCACTGAGCAGATTATGCTTAGTGAATCTAGCCAATCCCTAAAAAACAATTACCAAATGTCTTCTTTGATATAATGAGAGCAACTAAGAACAGAGCAGGGAGGAAGAGCATGAAGAAAAGATTAACATTAAGCAGAAACATGATGTGGGAGGGAAAGGGAGAGAAGAGGGAAATTGCATGGTAATGGAGAGAGACACTTATTGTTACACAAAATTACATATAAGAGGTTGTGGGAAAATAAACAAGGAGAGAAATGAATTTCAGTAGGTATGGTAGAGAGAGAAGATGGGAAGAGAGGGGAGTGGGGATAGTAGAGTATAGGAAAGGTAGCAGAATACAACAGTAACTAATAGGGCATTATGTAAAAATATGGATGTGTAACTAATGTGATTCTGCAATCTGTATTTGGAGTAAAAATGGGAGTTCATAACCCACTTGAATCTAATGTATGAAATATGATATTCAAGAGCTTTGTAATGTTTTGAGCAACCAATAAAAGAAAAAAAAAAGTAGCAACATATATGCCAATAGAAATTCATCATGAAAAGTATATAATCCACAGATCGAAAAATGTTCATTTTACTGAACATGGATTCATGTATAATGTTTTTCAACTAGGAAGCTCACCCATAGGTTGAATTTTCAGTTCCAACAGCGTTTAGGAGGAGTGAACTCTTCTCTCAATTTGCATCTGCCAATTCAGCCACCTCACAAGTGTATACGAGTGATATCAGGTAGAATTCTATATGTGCATATAAAAATACATGTACTGAATAGGCTACACAGAAAGGGAGACAGGGATTCACATATTTGATAATTTTAAAAACACATTTAGAACTATTTCAACAAAAAAATTGACTAGACTTATAACTCCTACATTATATAATGCAAAAGGCAATTCCAACAATACACAATGCGTCCTCTGAACTGCTTGTGTTTCTTCTCTTTTTGGCTTATTTTTCACCATCATATTAGGATTATTAGTCAGAGACTAGTAGGGTATGGGTTAGTGTCAGGGATTCAGTATTTCAAATGGAAAATTGAAAAATGAATCCAATGTGTATGTAAATATGTGCTACACAAAAATCTTCCCACTCACATCCAGAACAATGCCTTGACATTACCTACGCCCCAAGTAAAACACAATTAGAGTAGAAAAGTGTGAAAATCTATGAATACATATATGGAATGGAATATGCTCGGGAGTTCACAACCTTGGAGGTGGTAGAGGAGTTTCCAAAAGTAAAGGACAGGGTAAACACTCCACAAAAAGGAGCTCTGCTGGCCTAAGAATTCTTGGGAAACGGCTTCTGAGGTTGGGCACTTGAAATATATGTTGTTGTGATGAGCTTTAGCTTCCTTTGTAGTGAGACCATCATAGCTGGGTCTGCATCTATGTAACCGAAAGACATGGTTTCTTATATTTCAATGAACATGAGGCAGCAGTGCTCAATTCTCTCTTTGTAGCTAAACTGTGTCCATTGGAAGCTAAGTGTCTCCCAGTGGGGACTGTGAAGACATTTGGTCATCCTCCACTTTTCGTGGTATTTCTTGCTGCTGCACTGGGAATTTGGTATTTGCTTCACAAAACATAAAAAGTTCATCTGAGATACAGTGCTGGAGGGAGTTCTGTCACGTGTGGTGGGTCAGGGTCTGCAGGAGAATGCACCAACCAGGCTTGTATCCCACATAGCTTGCCCCAATAACCATAGCAACCTGATTCTGAATATTGCCCTGAAAACTCTCCATTTAACAAGATGCCTTTACATATAAGGGTCTGATGTCTGCACTATATCAGTCACAAAAAATTTGGAAGCCAATGGCAGATTCACATGGCCCCAACATGATGTTTTATCACACACCTGCCCACCACTGCTCTAGCCCCCCTACTCAGCAGGCTCCAAATTACTGGCTTCTCTTGTTCTACACCATTTTAATGAAACCCAGTCAAAAACAAGGCACTGTCTGGTATACACATGATCAGCAACAGGACATCAAAAGTTTCTGCAGTGCCACCTGGTCATGGGAATTTCAAAAATTTCATGGTATTTATCTTGAAATTTTTCAAGGATGAAGTTAGAGGCACTGTGGGTTTCAATTCATTCAGGAACCATTAAGTGTTGAGAAAGTTCATTACAATGAACGCTCTGGAGAACTCTCACAGTCAATGCTTCTCAAACAGTTGCCAAAAGGTCTCCTAAAGCCAGGCCAACTGACATCTACAATGTGAGGTGCATGTGTGTTTTGACTCTCAAATATGGGTGCTAAGTCTTTCAGAATAAAATCATGTGATATCCTGGCTGAGATTCTCAGGCCTCTGTGGAAACCACCCTGGGCCTAGATCTCAGTTTCCAAGAGTGAGTCTCATGCGTGGCCTCCTAAAATCCCAACACAATTCATGGCAATACTTCTCTGAGGTCAGTTTCAGAACTCAGTCTCTAAGGGGAATCACACCAGAGTTCAAGCCCAGGTGGACCCAGTCATCCCTTCCATCCGCCAAAAAATGACCACAATTAAAATCAAAACACTCCCACAGGGCCATCATCTTCTTCCATGTAGACACTCTTCATAACCTCCAGCTGGAGGTTTCTATGAGCCCAAATAAGCTCACTTGCCCCTCATTTGCCTAAAATCATGATGGCCTGGACACTCTTCCTGTGAACCAGGAATGATCAAATATTCCTGCTGTTAAAGTGTTCCACTTCTCCAATTTGAGGCCTACTGGCTGTAGGGTATAGATTCTTTATGTGATTTGGAGTCATGAGAAAACCCAAGCAAATATGGGCTAGCCTCTGCAGGGATTTCAAGAACTCATTTGACCCAAAGGATCCCTATTCTCACTTAATGGAGGTCAGTAACCTAAAACAAGAAGGCAAAAATATTCATCAACAATGACTGCTCTTTTGGCCATTTTAGTTTTGGAAGCACATGGGATCTTTCTTTAGATCCATCAGGTGCTGAGAATCAAAGCCACAACCTCATACAAGGACAAGAGGCTGATTCAGACACATCTCATTCCAAATCAATTAAGCAAAGAGCCACAGGTGATGTCCATACATTTCCATATGAAAACAGTTTTCTTCAGGCTACACAAAGGGGTGGCCTGAGGCAAAGACCTTCCTGACATTCAGGGTAATAGAAATAGAAGTAAGCAAATGGCCCAAAGAAGGGTTTCTCCACTGAGACTTTACTGGTCACACTGAAATCTGAGTTTTCTTAGATGCTCCCATTCCCTTCAGCAATCCAGCACATGGCCATGTCACAGAATCTTGTGGTGTTACATATTTGGGAAAAAAAACCATGAGCAGATTCTGGAGAGTGGCCAGAATTCACGAAGAAAACAGGAACTTTAGAAGATAGTAGATGTTGCCCATCCATAAGGCAAGCTGCAGTCCATTCATTAATTGGGCAGTATGAATGCGGGGAAGCTTTCAACTAGAGACAACACATCCATTGATGCATTCTCTTTTCTAATGTCTACAACCACGGATACAGTGGGATACACAGACCTAGAAACACTCACCATGTCAAACGACTTACTAGAAACAGTCCACTCCAAACCAAACAAACCACTTTTCCTACCTATTCTCAGAACATGAGAAAAAACCACAAACTCACACCTACAACGGCAAAGGCACTTACTTCCCCCAAATAGGTCTGTGACTATCCGGAGTGTCTTCTGACTGGTGGGCCATATTATGTTCCCACAAAATGGCCTGTCCTGTTTCAGATCTGGTCTCCTTGTCCAACTCTGTGAAGTTGTCAGGAGCCAAAGGTGAGCCACTACCTGCTTTCTCAGGAAAGGCCCCTCATCAGAGCTCTGCTGGCATTTTTCCATCCTCACATCAGTAGGTACCAAGAAAGACTGACTATGTCTTTGGGAAAAGCAAACAAGTTAGCCCACTGGAACTGGGAGTGGGACTGGCTCTGGGTGCCTTCCTTCCTGGATCCCAGGTTCAGAGAATTCCATCACCAAGGAAGTGAAGTGAGGTCACTTCTTTCAGGAACTGAATATGGTCACTACCTTGGTAACCACTTTGTGCTAACAGTTGCATCCAGGGTTCCCATGAGATGGAGGCTGCCCCAACATCCTGTGACACATTCAGAAGTTAGAATGGTATATCAACCATAGGCACCAGGGAACAGCTCTCCACAGAGGCCTGGTTCAGTCCATCTTCTCTTCATTAAGAAGAGAGAGGCTGATTCAGACTATCAATTAATCCTGACCAGGTTGTTTGCCATGGAAGATGACTATTGCTCTCTCAGGTCCTACATAGCTGCCTATATCTTCTGCAAGGATCATTTCTCCATGGATCTTTGATGTTCTCAGCAGGTGGAAGATCATCTACATTCCTATATTGTAAGACCCACACTGTCCCTGCTCTTAAGTAAGTTATACTGAGGGAACAGTGTATGGTTAGGGTTAATAACATGTTCAATTTGGGTTACAAATCATTCTCCGGGATGAATAATGGTATTGGCAAAATGCGATATTTACAAGAGTATATATGTGAAACATAAGTATGAAAGCAGAAATCTAGGTAAGATTTGAAGCCCAGAAGGGCATTGGGGACTTGAGTGGGATACTTAGCTTTGAGTAATGTGCAGCACAGATGTCTCAGATAAATCAATATACACTGGCATCGTACCTTGTACCTTGGATATTGAATGTTGAAGAGACCATCCAGTCAAAAACTGATAGTCGGTAGGATTAGGAAGGTAGTTGGTAGGTTTAGAAAGAAGAGTGAGTATAGGATTTGGACCAAAAGTTCTTTCGCAATAAGATTTCGGGTAGAGAGTGTATGTAAATGTAAGCACATGTGAAGAGTCAGTCACAATGATGAACTGGGGAAAAATATAGGAAAGCAGATATCAATAGAGACATTAGGAAATCAAGCAAAGTACAAATTGTGTGATAGGGTTAGACATTGTCAACAGGTTTGAAGTTGAATATATAATCTTAAGAAGAAACAAATATGTAGTCAAAAATAGAATTGATATTTGAGAGCATTAGGCAACCTGGACATGGATGTTTTTAGTAATCCATGCTCACTTTCCATTTACGCTTTGGTACAATTGTAAGTGTGAACTTTGCTTTTTGTGTCCAGAATATTTCTGTAATAAAATGTGTATGTAGATCAGGTGAAAAGAGTATTTCTTCCACCAATTCTGCAAGCAATATTTTGAAGACTTACAAATTAGTATGGGGGTACAAATAGGTGTACCCTGTTTCAATGAATATAGACATAATGCATGAATAGACCATACTGTGAATAAATAATATAACTGGATCCACTTTAAATAATGGATTGAATAAATATCTGAAAATTTATAAGAAATTTTATATTGATATGCAATCATTCATTCCAACCAGTTATATATCTAACGATAATCTTAGGATTATGGTTTATCATGAAGGGTGTGTGAGTTTTGGTTCAAAATTGATTATGGAAATCGAAAATAATATATTTGGAAAAAAGTCTCATGAATAGACCAGTCAAGAAACATAGAGGAATACATGTGTTCTGGAGCAGGAAGTGATTGAAAGTGAAACAAATGCCTATAAATTTGCTAACTAGTGAATAAAATATATATACTGAGATTTGCATAAACTGAAGAAATAGTAATGTACCAGTGTGGAATAAAAATTAATGTCAAAATACACATCATGTCCCATAGGAACCTACATGCATTGATGTTAAACTGGGTCAGTTAAAGTAGACATATTAGGATTTGTATGCACCTTTTACTGAAGTTAGTTTTCAGTACTAGGAAACAAATATGTATTTCGGGTGGATGAATATTTCTAAGAATAATCTTGTGAAAAGTTGATTATTAATCCACATACATGAACATGAATGAATTTAGGGAGTGTATATAAGACACACATATTTCATATTTTTAAAAATATGGAGAGTATATATATATATATATACTCTCCATATATATATATATATGTATATATATATATATATATATATATATATATATACATATACACACACACACACACACACACACTAACACAGACATTAAAAAGTAGCAATATATATGCCAATCGAAATTTATCATGAAATATATATCATAAAGATGCAAAAACATTCATTTTAGTGAACATGGGTTTATGTATAATGTTGTTCCACTGGGAAGCTCACCCATAGGTTGAATTTTCAGTTCCAACAGCGTTTAGGAGGAGTGATCACTTCTCACACTTTGTATCTGCTAAGTCATATACCTCACAAGGATGTACGTGTGATACCATGTAGGATTCTATTTGTGCATATAAAAATACATGTGCTGAATAAGCTCCAGAGAATGGGAGACAGTAATTCACATATTTGTTAACTTTAAAAACACATGGAGAACTATTTCAATTAAATATTGAATAGATTTATAACACCTACCCTTTATCATGCAAAAGGCAAGTCCAACTCTGAACTGCAAGTATTTATGTACTGTTTGGGTTATTTTCTTCCATCATATTTGGATTAGTAGTCAGAGTCTAGTAGAATATGGGTTAGTGTCAGGGATTCAGAATTTCAAATGGAAAATAGAAAAATTAATCTTCTGACTCTCATCCAGAACAATGCCTTGTCATTAATTTTGCCCCAAGGGAGACACAATTAGAGTAGAAGAGTTACAAAATCTGTGATTACATTTCTGGAATAGAAAATGCTCAGGAGTGCACAAACTTGGAGGTGGAATAGGAGTTTCCAAAAGTAAGGACAAGGTACACACTCCACAAACATGAAGCTCTGCTTGCCTAAAACTTCTTGAGAAACTGCCAGTGAAATTGGGCACTGATATATAGGTTGTTGTCAGGAGTTAAGCTTCCTTTGTAGTGAGACCCTCAAAGCTGTGTCTGCATCTATGAGACCTGGAGTACAACATTTCTCATTTTCCAATGAACACGAGGCTGCAGTGCTGAATTCTCTCTTTGTAGGTAAACTGTGGGCACTGGGGGCTTATTGTCTGCCCGTGTGGACTGTGAAACCATTTGGTCATCCTCCACTTTTCGTGGTGTTTCTTGCTGCTGCACTTGGAGTTTGGTTCATGCTTCACGAAATACAAGGAGTTCAACTGGGAAACAGTGCTTGAGGTAGTTCTGTCACGTGTGGTGGGTCAGGGTCTGCAAGAAAATTCACCAACCAGGCTTCTATCTCTCAAAGATTGCCCGCTTGTCCATAGCAACCTGATTCTGAACATTGCCCTGAAACTACGCCATATAACAAGATGCTTTTACATATAAGGGTCTGATGTCTGCACTCTGTCAGTTACAAGCCATTTGGAAGCCAATGGCAGATACAAATGGCCCCACCATGATGTTTTATCACACACCTCTCCACCACTGCTCTAGGCCCACTACTCAGCAGGCTCCAAAATACTGGCTTCTCTGTTCTAAACAAATTTCATGAAACCCTGTCAATCAAGGCACTGTCTGGTACACTCATGGTAAGCAACAGGACATCGAAAGTTTCTACAGTTCCACCTGGTCATGGAAATTTCAAAAATTTCGTGTTATTTATCTAGCCATTTTTCAAGGACGACGTTGGATGCACTGTGGATTTCAATTATTCAGGAACCATTAAATATTGAAAAAGTTCATTTCAAAATAATTCTAGAGAACTCTCACAGGCAAGGCTTTCCAAAGAGTGGACAAAGGTCACTTGAAGCCAGGACCATTGAGGTCTACAATGTGAGGTCCTATGTCTTTTGACTCTCAACTATGGCTGCCAAGTCTTTCAGAATAAAATCATGTGATATCCAGGCTGAGATTCCCAGTTCTTTGTGGAAAGCCACCCTGGTCCTAGATCTCAGGTTCCAAGGGCGACTCTCATGCGTGGCCTCCTAAAATCCCAACACAATTCATGGCAATACTTCTCTGAGATCAGTTTCAAAACTCAGTCTCTACGTGGAAACACACCAGAGTTCAAGACCAGTTGACCCAGTCATCTCTTCCAACCGCCACACCAATGACCAGAATTAAAACCAAAACACTCCCACATGGCCCTCATTTTCTTCCATATAGTCACTCATCATAACCTTGGCTGGAAGTTTTTATGAGGCACACAGCCCAAGACAATGTCAAAATAAGCTCCCTTGCCCTTCATTTGTCTAAAGTCAGTGTTTCCTGGACAACGTTCCTGTGAACCAGGACTGATCAAAGAGGCATGCCATTAATACTGTTCCGCTTTTCCAATTTGAGGCATACTGACTGTCGGGTATAGTTTCTTTATGTGATTTGCAGTCATAAGAAAACCCAAGCACCTATGGGCTAGCCTCTGCAGGGCTTGAAGAACTCAGTTGACCCAAAGATCCCTGTTATCACTTGATGGAGATCAGGAACCTTACAGAGGAAGGCAAGAGACTTCATCACAATGACTTCTCTTTTGGCCATTTTGGATTTGGATGCACACATGGGATCTTTCTTTAGGTCCATCAGGTGCTGAGAATCTAAGCGATAATCTCAAACTGCACTGAGAGGCTGATTCAGACATATCCCTTTGCAAAGCAATTAAGCCAGGAGCCACAGGTGATGCCCATTTATTTCCATTTGAAAACTGTTTTTTTCAGGCATTGGAAATGTGGGGCCTTAGGCAAAGACCTTCCTTACATTCAGGGCAACAGAACAATAGGTAAGCAAAATCCCAAAGCAGATTTTCTCCACTGAGACTTTCCTGGTCACACTGATATCTGAGTTTTCTGAGATATTCACCATTCTCTTCAGCTATCCAGTACATGGCCATGTCCCAGATTGTGGAGGAGATACATATCTTGAACACAAAACCATGAGCCTATGGGAGAGTGGCCAGAATTCAGGAAGAAATCACGAATGTAGGAAGGTAGTAGGTGTTGCCCATCCATATGGTAACCTGCAGTCCATTCATAAATTGGACAGGAAGAATTCTGCGAAGATTTCTACTAGACAGGACACATCTATTTATGCATTCTCTTTTCTATTGTCTACAACCACGGACACAGTGGGATATGCAGACATAGAAACACTCGCCTTCTCAAAGGACTTACTAGAAACAGTCCACTCCAAACCAAACAAACCGACTTTCCTACATATTCTCAAAACATGAGATAAAATCAAACACACACACACACACACACCCACAAAGGCACCTTCTTTCCCCAAATAGGTCTGTGACTATCCAGAGCGTCCTCTGACTGGTGGGCCATACTATGTTCCCCCGAGACGGGCTGTGCTATGTCAGATCTGGTCTCCTTGGCCAAAACTGTGATGTTATCAGGAGCCAGCGGTGAGCCACTGCCTGTTTTCTCAGGTAAAGCCCCTCTTCAGAGCTTTCCTGGCATTTGTCCATCTTCAATTTAGTTGCCAAGAAAGACTGACTCTGTCCTTCTTAAATCCAAACATTTGAGACCACTGGGACTTGGACTGGGACTGCCTCAGGGTGCCTGGCTTCCTGGATCCCAAGTTCAGAGTGTTCTATCAACAAGAAAGTGACATAGGTCACTTCATCTAGAACTGAATGAGGTCACTGCCTTGGCAACCACTTTGTCTTAACAGTTGCTTCCAAGGGTCCCTGAGATGGATCCTGCCCCTACTTCCTATGACAGTTTCACAAGCTAGAATGGAATATCAACCACAGGCACCCGGGAACAGCTCTCCACACAAGCCTGGTTTGGTCTATCTTCTCTACATTAAGAAGAGAGAGACTGCTTCAGACACATCCCTTCATTCTGACCTGTTTTTTTTTTTTGTCATGAAAGATGACTTTCGCACTCTCAGGTCCTTCATAGCTGCCTACATCTTCTTTAGGGATCATTTCTGCATGGACCTTTGAGGTTCTCTGCAGGTTGAAGATCTCCTACATTCCTGTATTGTAAGACCAACTCTGTCCCTGCTATTCTGTAAAGTTAGATTGAGGGAACAGTGTATGGTTACGGTTAATAACATGTTTGATTTGGGTTAGGATCATTCTGCTGGATGAATAATGGTATTGGGAACCTGCGATATATATAAGATTATATAGGTGAAATATATGAATGAAAACAGAAATCTCGGTAATATTTGAAGCCCAGAAGGGCATTAGGTCCTTGATTGGGATACTTAGCATTTAATTATGTTCTGCACAGATGTCTCAGATAAATCTATACACAATGGCATAGGACCTGATACCTTGGATGATTGAATGTTGAGGAGAACAACCATTCAAAGAGGGAGAGTCGGTAGGATTAGGAAGATAGTTGATAGGATTAGAAAAAAGTGTGAGTATAGCATTTGGACAAATAGTTCTTTAGCAATAGGTTTTCAGGTAGACAGAAAATGTAAATGTAAGCACATGTGAAGAGTCAGTCACAGTGATGAAATGGGGAAAATATGTAGGAAAGCAGATATCAATAGCGACATTAGGAAATCAGGCAAAGTATAAAGTGAGTGATAGCAATAGACATTTTCAACAGGCTTGAGATTGAATATATAATCTTAGGAAGTAACAAATATGTAGTCACCAATAGGATTGACATTTGAGAGCATTAGGCAACGTGGACATGGGTGATTTTCATAACCCATACTCACATTCCATTTAGGCTTTGGTACAATCGTAAGTGTGACTTTGCATTTTGTGGCCAGAATATTACTGTGATAAAACGTATATGTAGATCAGGTGACATGAGTCTTTCTTGCACCATTTCTTGGAGCAATATTTTGAAGGGGTATAAATTAGTATTGGAGGTACATATAGGTGTACCATGTATGTATGAATATAGAGATAATGCATGAATAGACCATACTGCGAATAAATAATATAACTTGTTCCAACTTTAAATAATGGATTGAATTGATATCTGAAAATACACAGGAATCATATATTGATATATATACATTCATTCCAACCAGTAATACATCTAATGGTAATATTACGGTTGTGGTTTATCATAAAGAGTGTGTGAATTTTGCTTCAAAATTGATTATGGAAATCGAAAATAATGTGTTTGGAAAGAAGTCTCATGAAATGACCAGTCAAAAACAAGGAGGAATACATATGTTCTGAAGCAGGAAGTGATTGAATGTGTTACAAATTTCTTTAAATTTGTGAACTTGTGGATGAAATGTATATTCTATGATGTACAAAAACTGCAGAAATAGTAATGTACCAGTGTTTAATAAAAATGAACGTCAAAATACACATCATGTCCCATAGGAATCTACTTGCATTGATGTTAAAGTGGGTCAGCTACTGTAAAAATAAAGGGATTTGTTTGCACCATTCACTGAAGTAACTTTTTAGTACTAGAAAACAAATATGTATTTCAGGTGGATGAATATTTTTAAAATAATCTTATGAAAAGTTTAATATAAAACCACATACATGAACAAGAATGAATTTAGGGAGTGTATAATAGGACACATATATTTTATATTTTGAAAAATCTAGAGAGTATATATATATATATATATATATATATATATATATACACACACACACACACACACACACAAAACACACACAGAGACATTGAAAAGTAGCTATATATATGCCAATTAAAATTCATTGTGAAATATATATCATCCACAGATCCAAAAATATTAATTTTACTGAACATGGATTTATGTATAATGTTCTTGAACTAAGAAGCTCACTCATAGTCTGAATTTTCAGTTCCAAAAGTATTAATGAGGAGTGATCTCTTCTCACACTTTGTATCTGCCAAGTTAGCCACCTCTCAAGAATATACGTGTGATACCAGGTAGGATTCTATATGTGCATATAAAAATACATGTGCTGAATAGGCTACAGAAAAATGGAGACAGGAATTCACAGATGTGTTAACTTTAAAAACACATGCAGAACTATTTCAACAAAAAATTGACAAGATTTATAACTCCTACCCTATATCATACAAAAGGCAAGACCAACTATACACCATGCCTCTTCTGAAGTGCTAGTATTTCTATTCTGTTTCGGTTATTTTTCTCCATCATATTAGAATTAATAGTCAGAGTCTAGTAGGGTATGGGTTAGTGTCAAGGATTCAGTATTTCGAATGGAAAATTGAACAATGAATCCAATGTGTATTAAATATGTGCTACACAAAATTATTCCCACTCTCAACCAGAACAATGCCTTGACAATCCCTTCACCCCAAGTAAGACACAATTAGAGGAGAAGATTTAGAAAATCTGTGAATAAATTTGTGGAATGCAATATGCTCAGGAGCTCACAACCTTGGAAGTGGTAGAGTAGTTTCCAAAAGTATGGGACAGGGTAAAAACTCCACAAACATGGAGGTCTGCTGGCCTAGAGACTTCTTGAGAAACTGCCTGTGAGGTTGGGCACTTGAAAAATATGTTGTTGTCAAGAGCTTTAGCTTCCTTTCTAGGGAGACCATAAAAGCTTGGTCTGGATCTATGAGACCTGGAGGACATGGTTTCTTATTTCCAATGTACATGAGGCAGCAGTGCTGAATTCTCTTTTTAGATAAACTGTGGCCACTGGGGGCTAAATGTGTGCCGGTGTGCACTGTGAAGGCATATGGTCATCTTCCATTTTCGTGGTGTTTCTTCCTGCTGCACTGAGAGTTTGGTATTTGCTTCACAAAATACAAGGAGTTCAACTGGGTCACAATGCAAGAGGAAGTTCTGTCATGTATGGTGGGTCAGGTTTTGCAGGAGGATACAAGAACCAGGATCCTATCCCACATATCTTGCCCCCTTGACCATAGCAACCTGATTCTGAACAATGTCCTGAAACCTCTCCATATAACAACTTGCCTTTACATGGAAGGTTCTGCTGGCTGCACCATGTCAGTCACAAGCCATTTGGAAGCCAATGGAAGATTCACATGGCCCCACCACAGATGTTTATCACATACCTGCCCACCACTGCTCTAACCTACTACTCAACAAAGTCCAACTTACTGGCATCTCTGTTCTACACCATTTACATGAAACCCAGTCAATCAAGGCACTGTCTGGTATATTCATGATCAGCAACAGGACATCAAAAGGTTTTCCAGTGCCACCTGGTGATGGGAAATTCAAAAATTTCATGGTATTTATCTAGCCATTTTTTAAGGATGAAGTTGGAGGCACTGTGAGTTTCAATTTTTTCAGGAACCATTAAATGTTTAGGAAGCTCATTTCAATGAAATCTCTGGAGAACACTCACAGGTAAGGCTTCCCAAAGAGTGGCCAGAAGATCATATGATGCTATGCCCATTTAGGTCTACAATGTGAGGTCCATATGAGTTTTGACTCTCAACTATGGGTGTCAAGTTTTTCAGAATAAAATTCGTGGTATCCTGGCTGAGAGGCTCAGTGCTCTGTGGAAAGCCACCCTGGGCCTAGAACTCAGTTTCCAAGGGCGATGCTCATGCCTGGCTTCCAAAAATCTCAACACTATTCATGGCAATACTTCTCTGAGGTCAGTTGAAGAACTCAGACTCTAAGGGAATCACACCAGAGTTCAAGAACATGTGGACCAAGTCATCTCTTCCAACCGCCACCCAAATGACCACAATTTAAACCAAAACACTCCAACGTGGCGCCCATCTTCTTCCATATAGACACTCACAATAAACTCCACTATGGCTGGAGTTTTCCATGAGGGGCATAGCCCAAGACCGTGTCCAAAATAAGCTCTTTTGCACCTAATTTGCCTAAATTCAGGGTGGCCTGGACACCCTTCTTGTGAACCAGAAGAGATTAAATAGGCCTCCCGTTAATACTGCTCCGCTTCTTCAATTTGAGGCCAAATGACTGTGGGGTTTGGATTCTTTATGTGAATTGGAGTCTTGAGAAAACCCAAGCAACTATGGGCTAGACTCTGCAAGGCTTTGAAGAACTCATTTGACCCAAAGGATCCCTAATCTGACTTGATGGAGGTCAGGAAAGTTACAGAGGAAGGCGAGAGACTTCATCCACAAGGACTGCTCTTTTGGCCATTTTGGTTTTGGATGTACACATGGGATCTTTCTTTAGATCCATCAGGACCTGAGAATCTAAGCCACAGCCTCACACAGGGTAAATAAGCTGATTCAGACACATCCTTTCCAAAGCAATTAAGCAAAGAGCCACAGGTAATGCCCATTCATTTCCATTTGAAAACTGTTTTCTTCAGGCTTCACAAAGTGGTGGACTGAGGAAAAGACCTTCCTGACATTCAGGGCAACAGAAGGGTAGGTAAACAAAAGGCCCCAAGCAGGGTTTCTCCACTAAGACTTTCCTGGTCACACTGATATCTGAGTTTTCTGAGATGCTCACCATTCCCTTCAGCTATACAGGACATGGTCATGTCACAGAGCTTCGAGGTTGTACATATCTTAAACAGAAAACCATGAACCTATTCTGGAGAGTGGCCAGAATTCAGGAATAAAACAGAAACTAAGGAAGATAGCAGGTGTTGCACATCAATAAGGCAAGCTGCAGTCCATTCATAAATAGGGCAGGATGAATGCTGTGAAGCTTTCTACTAGACAGGACATATTAATTGATGCATTCTGTTTTCTAATGTCTACAACCACGGACACAGTGGGATACACAGACATAGAAATTCTCGCCTTGTCAAACGACTTACTAGAAACAGTTCACTCCAAACAAAACAAACCGCCTTTCATACCTATTCTCAGAACATGAGACAAAACCACAAACCCACACCCACACCACAAAGGCACCTCCTTCCCCCAAGTAGGTCTGTGACTATCCGGAGTGTCCTCTGTCTGGTGGGCCTTATTATGTTCCCTGGAAATAGCCTGTTCTGTCTCAAATCTGGTCTTTTGGCCAACTCTGTGAAGTTGTCAGGAGCCAGCGGTGAGCCACTGCGTGCTTTCTCAGGAAAGGCCCCTCTTCATAGCTTTCCTTGCATTTGGCCATCCTTACATCAGTAGGTCCCTAGAAAGACTGAGTCTGTCCTTGGTAAATCAAAATAAGTTTGACCACTGGGACTGGGACTGGGACTGGCTCTGGGTGCCTGGCTTCCTGGATTCCAAGTTCAGAGAGTTCCATCACCAAGGAAGTTAGGTGAAGTCACTTAATTTTGGAACTGAATGAGGTCACTGCCTTGGCAACAACTTTGTCCTAACAGTTGCTTCCAAGGTTCCCATGAGAGGGAGGCTGCTCCTACTTCCTGTGACACTTTCACAGGTCAGAGAGGTATGTCAACCATAGGCATGCAGGAGCAGCTCTCAACACATGCCTGCTTTGGTCCACCTTCTCTACATTAAGAAGAGAGTGGCTGATTCAGACACATCCCTTCATCCTGAGCAGGTTGTTTGCCATGGAAGACTTTTGCTCTCTCAGGTCCTTCATACTTGCCTACATCTTCTCCAGGGATCATTTCTACGTGGACCTTTGAGGTTTTCAGCAGGTGGAAGATCCTCTATTTTCCTGTATTTTAATACCAATTCTGTCCCTGCTCTTCCGTAAAATTAGATTGAGAGAACAGTGTATGGTTAGGATTAATAACAGGTTCGATTTGGTTTAGAAAGAAAACTACACGGTTGAGCAAACAGGGTCCTACAGTTAGTAATAATATGAGGAATTTTAATGGACCGGCCATGGCAGATAAAAGCGCAGTTAATCAGGTCACTATGTGAACCAAGACTCAAACCTCCCTTTTGGGGCCTCTGTCTCTCTTTGACGCTCTTCAAGTCGTTTTCTTAATTTATTCATAGATTCTTTTACAACTCCAGTATTGTCGGCACAAAAACAACATTCTTCCCGCAATGCAAGCAAAAAGGCACCTTTCTCTCATGAAGAGGAGGTCCAACACTCGCCTGCTTTGTAAAACAACTTCAGAAAGAGAGAGGTTAAAATTCCTGTAAAGCTGTGATGTCGGTTTTTAATGTCTTTAAGGTTTGGCCTATTTCTGCTTCTAATTGTGTCTTTGTTGTGTCTCATGGACTAGCCCACCCCTTAAGCAACTATTATTTCTAATAGGATGGCTAAAGTGAGGGATACAGGTTCCCGCTGGAACCGGGTTGTATGCCCCCCTATTTGATCTTTAAATGAACCTACGTCATGATAGAGAACTCTGGAAAACATCTGCATCATTACATAATTAATCACATATATTGACCATTTTATGAAAACATAAATAATGTTAAAGTGTATAGAATTATACTGTTGTAGGGATGGACAAGGAAAGGGACCTAAGATAGCACCAAACACAGGAAAACAGCCTTATTTGGTTGCATCCGGATTTAGAGGGCATTGCTTCTGTTGTAATCAATTAATCCCCTGAACCCCAAGTTTTGGTAGTTTTAGAATTTGTACCCAATATGTAAGGGAAGTGGATCAGAAGTTCACAGTCTGTAGAAATTCACAAAAATCAGTTTTTGTTTCTGTTTTTGTTCCTCTGTTCTGGGCAAGTTAACTTTTCAAGGACACCTTGGAAAGGGAGAGCTTTTTTGTCTCTTTTTTTTCTCCCTGCCAGCTGTCACCATGAAGCCCAGTTGGTAACTTTTTTATCTTAGAAATGTAGTCATCTCTGTGAAGCCCCAGCTCAAGGCCAGAGGCTTTGTTCACATATTTTGTGAAAACCTAGTAAGGCGGTGTCAAGCTTAGGGGTGGTGATTTTTCCAGCCAGTGGCCAAGTAGAACAGGGCAACACGAAAAGTGGAAGTTTATCTACATTGAACTCTTTTAGAGGGACTCTTTTGCTGAAAGACCTAATGTAAGCCTCGGTGAAGACTTCTGGAGAAAGTTATTTAAGACATATCTATGGACCTGGTACAGAGGGGGAAGACTGGGAAGGCGAGGCTGAGAGCAGCTCCGTGGATCTGAGAATGAGGAAGATGAGATGTAAAAGAATAATGGAAAAGGGGTTTGGGATTTTCCTAGAACAAAACTTGAGCAGTAGAACAGGTAGAGCAGAGGTGAAGATGGGAGTGAGTATTCCAAAAACCCCTGAGGGACTTTAAATTTTTAGAAACCTGTTTTCAGTGATGACAAAGCAACTTTAAAGACCATTTTTATTACATCTTGGATAGGGGTCTGAGGGTTCTTCTCAGCTGGTTTGAGCTTTGGTTTAGCTTCTTAGAGGACTTGGTGGGACCTAGTGCACGCACAGACAGAAAAAGAGAGGAGTGAGTGAGTGGAGGGGTACCTCGGTACCTGCTACCTCAGCAAGGGGGCAATGGTCTGAGAACTGGCAGAGGTTTGGGTTTTTGATCTAGTAATTGGAGGTGAGAAATCACGTTGCTGAGGTGGGGGTGACAGCAGAGACTCTAGAGCAGAAGACCGAGGGTGAGGAACTATTGGAGAAGCATAGTACAGGATGTGAGTGAAGGAGGGAAAAGGATTCCACATAGGGGAATTTTCCCCTTTTGAGCACTTGCTGAAGTTAAAAATGTCACGCAGAATTTGAGGATCTAGAGAACCCTCTGGGGGCCATAGCTTTTGGTTGTCTAATTGGTAATATGGCCAATGCTGTGTACTGAATGTGATGAGGAGTTTGGGTTCCACCAGGCAGCCCCGGTATGCTCACATCCCCGTGAGTTACACAAGAAGTTGGCTTTTCCCCCACACAGCCATGGCTGTTTGTGGCTTTGATAGTCCGCCGGGCATACATCATAATCTAGGCTAGCCCACCTGAATCTGGCTCGCGTTTCTGTGCATCCATAATGTTTGTTTCAATTATCTATGGAACGGAAGGGATTTAATGAAACTTTAGTGGGATCCTCTTCATCAGGGTTATCTCAATAGGAAAGACGTATACCAAGCTGAAAAATGTCTGGGTGGAGAGATAGCCACCAGGTCCCTAAGGGGGCTGTATGCGAGATATACCATACTTCTTGTCTAGTAGGATTTGAGATCAGCCTTCACTGCTGAACAGGCTGATGAGGGTTAGGAGTACTGGTGGCCAAGTTGAGAGTCTACAGTCTTGTCCACATAGCGAATACGAAATTTGAAATGGTTACCAGTCTTTTCCAGTTTCCAACCAGAGTCTGGACACAGCGAAGGCTTTAGATGAGAGGCATGGATCCAAAAAGTGATTCTGTCTACTTTTACCGCTGTAGGTGTTATAAGTAGCACCTGGTATGTTCCTTTCCAGCGGGGTTCTAGGAATGACACCTGATGTTGTCTTATGTAGACGAAGTCTCTTACTTGATATTGATGTGGAATCCCCTCGTCCCCAGGTTGGTTGGCAGTGGCCAGCTGTTTCCACAGTTATCACTGAGTTCTTTCAATGGCTTTAAGTCTGTCAAGCAAGGGGTGTGGAAGGGATTGTTAGGCCTTAGAGTTGGGGATTAGGTCCCTTACTGGATGATGGGCATCATAGAGAATTTCATAGGGGGTGAGGTTACACAGAGAAACTGAGGGAGTATTTCTCGCATGAAACAGTGCATAACGCAGGAGCATAGTCCAATCTTTTATGCCAGTCTCTAAGCTTAATTTTGTTAAGGTCTCTTTAATGGTTCTATTTATTTTTTCTACCTCTCCTGAGCTCTGGGGTATATAAGCATAATGTAACTTACAATTAATCCACACGTGACTTACCTGGGCCATGAACACAAGTCCATTATCAGACCCTATTACCTTAAACAGACCATATCTTGGAAAAATATCTTCCAGGATCTTCTTGAGAACCATTTGGGCCGTTGTTTTTTTTTTTTTTTTTCCTGTGTGTGTGTGTGTGTGTGTGTGTGTGTAAGGCTTCAATCCATCCTGAAAATGTATCGACAAAGACTAGGAGATATTTAAGTCCATACCTTGCTGGCTTAATTTCAGTAATGTCCACTTCCCAGAATTTTCCTGGTCTGGTTCCTCATAGGTGCTTTCCTCTAAGAAACTTGGAAGGGTAAGCATTAAACAATTGACTGACCCAACAGGCTTTTGTTACCGGTTCAGTTTTTTTCTTTCGCTGTGTGTTGGTTAGTGGAAAACTCTGTTCTTAATCCTACAGGAGTGCCTGCAGTTTCTTTGAACCAAGGTGAGTGAGTTGACGTACATTTTTAACTTAGTGTAGGGCTTTCTGTAATTGCAGGCTGAGCTCAGTAAAGTTGAGGCGTTCAGTGTCAGTGTCCTTAGATGTTATCTAAAACTTCCTGTTACTCAGGGGTCCATTGGAATTGGGCATCTCCCTTTAACAGCGGGTATAAAGGAGCAGCTAAGGACGCGAACCCATTTATCCATAACCTGCAAAACCCAGCAATCCCAAGAAACTCTCTTAGTTGTCTGCTGTAAGATGGGGTTGGTATCTGCTCAACGGTTTGTTTTCTGGGCTCAGTGAGCCATCGTTTACCGCCCCTGAGGAAATAGTCATGGAAGGTTACTTCTTGCTGGCAAATTAGGCAATTTTGGCAGAAGCTCTATACCCGAGTTGAGCAAGCTCCGATAATAGTGCTTGGGTCCCAGTTCAGTTTTCCTTGGTGTTGGATGCCAGTAGCAGGTGATCCACGTATTGAAGCTGGGTGACTTTGGGGTGTGTAGTTCTGAAATTGTTGAGATCTCTGTGGAGGGCTTCATCAAAGAGAGTGGGGGAGTTTTTGAACCCCTCTGGGAGTCTAGTCCAAGTTAGTTGACTATACTTTCCAGTTTCTGGGTCTACCCACCCAAAAGCAAACAGCAACTGACTATCTTTATGCAGAGGCAAGCAAAAGAAAGCTTGTTTTAAGTCCAGAACAGTATACCATTTCTGCTCAGGGTTCAGAGTGCTAAGCAGTTGGAACAGATTAGGTACTGTGGGGTGAATGCCCTGCACTCTGTTGTTGATCTCTCTTTCGTCTTTAACAGGTTGATAGTCCCCGGTTCCTGGCTTTTTCTTCTAATAACAGGGGAGTGTTCCAGGCCAATTGACAGGGCCTTAGGACCCCTAAGGCCAGATATTTCTGAATATAGGGCCTTATCCCATCTTTAGCTTTTTATGCTTAGAAGATATTATTTGACATTGATTGGGGAGGCTGAGGTTTTTAACTCCACTGTTATTGGAGGTTGTTTCACGGCCAGGCCTAACACAGCAGTTTTTGCCCAGGCATCTGGGTTATCTGTTATCCATTTCTGTGGTAGCTTGCCTGTTTGATCAGTCTTGGGGGGTGTGAAGAGTGGATGTTTATCTTCTACTAATATAGTTACAGCCGTGACTATAGGAGTTTTTACTGAAGGATTTAGAAATTTCTTTTGGGGGCTTTCAGGGTTAAAAGTTATTTTGGCCCAGAGCTTCGTGAGCAGATCTCTGCCCATCAATGGGTGCGGGCATTCTGGGATTACTAGGAAGGAGTGATGGATTTTTCCTTTCCCCAGGTCCATGGTCCTCTTAGTAGTCTAAGCCCGATATTTACTGCCATTAGCCCTTTGAACTACAGACCTTTTATTTGATAGACGGCCCAATGGGGCCCTAAGGGCTGAGTATACTGCTCCTGTATTCATTTCAAAGTTTACTGGGGTCCCCTACTCTTCAAAAGTTACCCTGAGCTAGGGGAAGGAATCTGAGCCCCAACTTTCTTAGTCATCCTCCAGAGTCAGAATGGCTGGCTGGCGTGTCTGTCTCTTTATAGGGCACTCTTTGGCCCAGTGTCCTTTTTTTTTACGGTAGGCACATTGATCTGAGGCCAGGGGTGGCCTCTGGCACGGGCCCAGGTATCCCTTCCTGTCACCTTATGTCTTAATTTCTGGCCTCTTTCTTGTTGTGACCAGGATCTAAGTCAATGCCTTAGTCTTTCTTTTGCTTCTCTCATCATCCCTTTGCTCCCTTTCTTTTTCCCTGTTTCTCTTTTATAGTATATTTTTTTGGCTTCTCTGACTAAATCTCTCTTTTAACTTTTTTTTTTTTTAATATCCATGGCAGCTTCCCCAATTAAGGTCATCATGACAGATGCCTTTTGATCTGCTGCCTGAGGATCGAAAGGAGTATATCTCTTATATGCCTCCATAATTCTCTCTAGAAACATAGAGGTAGATTCATCAGGCCTTTTAATAATTTCTCTTACCATGGCCAAATTAGTTGGTCACCTAGCGGCCCCTTGGATACCCGCTATTAGAGCCTGGCAATAATTGGACATATGCTCCCTATCTTCAAAGGTGTTGGGGTCTCAGTTGGGTTGGTTTAAGGGGAAGCCGGCTTTGATTATGTTAGGAAGTTGTGTTGGTCGCCCATCAAGTCCGAGGATATTTTTTTCTAGCTTCCAGGAGGTTTTTCCTCTCATTCCTCTGTCGTGAAGAGAGTCCCTAAAAGTTGTTGGCAGTCATCCCAAGTAGGCAGGTGTGAAAACGTTGGTGAGTTCTCTGAGTTTTTTTAGCCGGGCCAGCTTCCTCTAGGGAAGGAGGGGCTGTGTGTGCCATTCGACAGTCATCTGGAGGGTGCTGGGCCATCCTGGCTTCCTCGAATGGTGGAGAGGCTGAGTAAGCAGCAGGGGAATTACTTACAGGGTTTTGGGGGTTGGGGGACAAGGGCAGAGGATAAGGACGAGTAGAGTCTTGAGACTCAGGGAGAACAGAGGGTGGAGGTTGAGGAGCAGAGAGTTTGAGAGATAGAATCGTAGGGGAAGGAGTAGGAGTGGGTGCAGGGACAAGGAAAGGCTTCATCCATGGAGGAGGAGATTTGCAGAGGTCCTGACAAGTTAAGATATATGGCTATTGATCTGGATGGCTATGTGGCCCCGGCTGAAAGACAATATCTCAGACTTTTCAAATTAGTGCGAAGTAGAAACATCTTTCTAGGGGCCATCCGACTAAAAAGGTGGGTTATTCTGAGACACAGAATCTGCCAGGTCTGGTGTTTTAATGAAAAAGAAAGAATCTGAGCCCTTAAGCAGACTTTGGTCCAGTGATTAAGGGTCAGGGACAGAGGCATTGAAGTGCTCTGTCCCATAATGAAATATACACAGACAGTGAAAGCAAAGACACACGACACAGACAAGACAAGACAATAAAGACAGACAATGGACGTCCAATACTGAGACCAGGACTGAGTAGCGGGCAAATCCTGATGGGCTGCCAATTCCAAATCTGAAAGAAAATATCACTGAGTCGAGGAGACTATGGTTCTTCGATTTCCCGAGTCCATCCCACAGGAACATGGCCTGTGGCTCTGTGACATGTGTGTCAGCCACCGTGGGAGAGAGCTCACGCTCTTTACCAATAGCCATTTTGTCAAACCCTAACCTGAATCCTGAAACCAGAAAGAGGGGCCTTATTTACCCCCAGAGGAGCCCATTGGGGGTCTTTCATCTGCAGCTGCCGGATCTCGCTGGGGCCACCAGAAGTAAAGGTCGGGTGAGCGTCGCTGGAAGAGACCACCAAGAGACTGTCTAATGCAACCTCAAAGGGTTTATTGGGAGTCCGGCATGCAAGGGCTCAGAGATCAGTTGACTAGAGCAGAGAGCCCTGAGAACAGCTTAAGAAGTGCTTATATATTTTCCTTGGAGAGGGCAGGGAGGGAAGTTTATTGATGGTTAAGGGCGAGTGGGCGGTTTGCGTGCAAATGGTTGATGGAGTACATTCTGCAGTTTGGCAGTTGGGGGCAGCACATTCTGGGAACAAGAAGAGCAAACAGTTCTCAAGATTTCAACAGTGTTTTATTAAGCATACAGAAAAACAGGACGTGACAAGTACCTATTTTATTAACCTTTCAATATAAGTATGAAAACAGAAATCTAGGTAAGATTTGAAGCCCAGAAGTTCATTTGGTCCTTGATTGGTATACTTAGCTTTGAATTACATTCCGTGGAGATGTCCTAGAATTATGGATATACAATGACACAGGACCTTGTACCTTCTCAGAGGTCAGTTCCAAAACACAGTCTCTAAGGGGAATCACACCAAAATTCAAGACAAGGTGGACCCAATTATCTCTACCAACCGCCACACAAATGCCCACAATTAAAACCAAAACACTCCGAAATGGCACTCATCTTCTTCCAAATAGACACTCATCATAACTTCTGGCAGGAGGATTCCATGAGAGGCGCAGCACAAGACAGTGTCCCAAATAATCTCCCTTTCCCCTCATTTGCCAAAAGTCAGAGTGGCCTGGACACCCTTCCTGTGAACCAGGAGTGATCAAATATGCCTGCCATTAATACAGCTCTGTTCTTCAATTTGAGGCCTACTGTCTGTGGGGTTTAGAGTCTTTATTTGAATTGGATTCATAAGAAAACCCAAGAACCTATGGGCTAGCATCTGCAGGGTTTGAAGAACTCAATTGACCCAATGGATCCCTTTTCTCACTTGATGGAGGTCAGGAACCTTACAGAGGAATGCGAGAGACTTCATCAACAATGACTGATTTTTTGGCCATTTTGATTATGGATCCACACATGGGATCTTTCTTTAGACCCATCAGGTGCTGATAATCTAAGCCACAGGCTCACACAGGGCCAAGAGGCTGATTCAGACAATCCCTTTACAACGCACTTAAGCAAAGAGCCACAGGTGATGCCCATTCATTTCCATTTGAAAACTGTTTTCTTCAGGCTTCACAAAAGCGTGGCCTGAGGCAAAGAACTTCCTGACATTCAGGGCAACAGAACAATAGGTAATCAAAAGGCCCTTTGCAGGGTTTCTCTACTGAGACTTTCCGGGTCACACTGATATCTGACTTTTCTGAGATGCTTGCCATTCTCTTCAGCTATCCAGTACATGTCCATGTCACAGTGGTTGGAGGTGGTACATATCCTGGATGCAAATGCATGAACGTATTCTGGAGAGTGGCTAGATTTCAGGAAGAAAACATGAACTTAGGAAAATAGCAGGTGTTGCCCATCGATAAGGCAAGCCCTAGTGCATTCATAAATTGGGCAGGATGAATGCTGGGAAGCTTTCTACTTGACAGGAAACATCCATTGATGCATTCTCTTTTCTAATGTCTACAAGCACGGACACTGTGGGATACACAGACATAGAAACACTCGCCTTGTGAAACAACTTACTAGAAACAGTTCACTCCAAACCAAACAAACCGACTTTCCTGCCTATTCTCAGAACATGAGACAAAACCACAAACACACATCTACACCCACAAAGGCACCTCCTTCCCCAAGTAGGTCTCTCACTCTCCAGAGTATCCTCTGACTGCTGGGCCATACTATGTTCCCCCAATATGGCGTGTCCTGTCTCAGATCTGGTCTCCTTGTCCAACTTTGTGAAGTGTTCAGGAGCCAGCTGTGAGCCACTACCTGCTTTTTCAGGAAAGGCCCCTCTTCAGAGAACTCCTGGCATTTGGCCATCCTCACATCAGTAGGTACCAAGAAAGACTGACTCTGTCCTTGCTAAATTGAAGCAAGTGAGACACTGGGACTGGGACTGAGACTGACTCTGTGTGCCTGGCTTCCTGGATCCCAAGTTCAGAGAGTTCCATTACCAAGGGATTGAGGTGAGGTCTCATCCTTCAGGAACTGAATTAGGTCTCTGCCTTGGCAACCACTTTATCCAAACAGTTGCTTTCAAGCGTACCATGAGAAGGAGGCTTACCCTATTTTCTGTGGCACTTTCACAAATTAGAATGGTATATCAACCATAGGCACCAAGGAACCGCTCTCCACGAAGGCCTGATTTGGTCCATCTTCTTTATATTTGGAAAAGAGCCTTTAGTCCAGGGAGCACTACAGTGAACCTCTGCACTAAAACTATTAGCAAGCACCTGATGGAGGAGGCCTCCATAGGTAAGTGGCTCCTTTATAACATCTGATATCCAGTTAAGGGAGATCTCTTCTGATGACAGAGATGTGGCACGGGGAGGCTCACATATACTTCTGTGCAGAACAGTAACGAGAATCATTCTGTCCTCTGTTCTGTTCTGTAGGAAATTCCTCTGGAACTGTAGAGAGGTGGCGATGAGCACGCACGCGCTTCTACCCTGGAGCTTTAGCAAGATGTTGCACTGTTCCCCTGTTTCTGTGTTTAGCCACCGGGTTTCTGTTTATTTCTGTTCTGTGTTCTATTTTTTGTTTTTTTGTTTGTTTGCTTTTGTTCGTTTTGTTGTGTGATTTTGGTGGTAAAAACTTAAGTATATTGGACATGAAAATCAGAAATAAAGAGAGTAAGCCTGACACCCCTTTGGACTGTGTTTTAAGGAACTGCAATGAACTTTATCCCCCTTTGCGAAGCAGGATGATAGAAGCCCCTAGCTGGCTGCCTGGAGCACACCCTTTGCAGAGGGAAATGCCTGCTGGGGACCTAAGAACAGAGTATCTCCCAGGTTAACAAGTGAAACTCCTTTAAAACCCCTTGTCCCTCCAGATAAAGAGAGTCACAACTTTGGCAGAGCCCCCTGTGTTTCTCCTTTGTTAGCCAAGCAATAAACCTCCTTTTTTCTTTTTCTCAAAACCCAGTCCTCATTATTAAATTGGTATTAATTGGCTTCAAGGTCAGGAACCAAACTTTAAGTTACAAATCTTGTACCCCCCCTCCGCCCCGGAACTTTGTGAGACCTATCTACTGAAATGTTAGGAGATAGAGCATGCTTGGTGTGGAACTGAATCAGAGGAGCTAATCCTGTATGTAAAAGGAGAAACTGAGGGACTCCCAGCAGCTGCCAAAGCCCTGTTGATTCAGGGAATTACCTCCTTCCTTACCTGCACTGTAAGGATTATGCCACCTCTGTCTTGTTAAAAAAAGAGAAAAAGAAAAAGGTGACACTAAATGCAGTAAAATCACCATGGAGACACTTTATTTTACATTTCAGGTTGCCCCTCTGTGAAAACATCTGGTCCCCTTGTGGGGACAGCTATGGTCCCACTGGTGTATGAGATTTTTCTCTTATCTGCTCTGGTTTAAAGGGTTCTCTCTGACAGCCATAGTCTGGACCTCCTTTTGGTCTGTATTGTGTCTTTCTTTCTGGCCCTTTTAGGCATGTGCAATAATGTGTTGATATTATAAATTGTTTTTTGGGAATGATCTTAGCTGAATGTGTGTTGAAATGATGATGTTTTATTTTAACAATCTGGTATCTGAATGGGTTTTTGAAGCATTGCACAATCTTGCAGTTAAAAGTCGGGTTTAGGTAATTGTTTAGTTTATGATTTCAGATAATTCATGCCAGAGAACTTAAATACTTACAATGGATAACTGAAGAACTCTACTTCCAAGTTGGCAAGAAACTTCCCAATCATACAGTCTTTTTTTTTCACCAATTTTGAATTGGGTAGCCTGGGAAAATGTCACTGTGTGTACCAGTGCATTAATTTGGACATGGATAGTAAATCATAGTATGGTGTCTGTTGACCAAACAAGATGTAAAGATATAAAATTTTGTGAATTGTATCTTAAACTTGTATCATAATTTTCAACATCCGAACCTGAAAATTATGGTTAAAATGCCTTAGTCCTGAGATGTCTGTTCAGAATAGCAGTTTTTTTCCTGCTCCTTCCAGACCTCAGCCATGACTTATGTTGAAATGCAAATGAAAGAAGCCTGCAAGCTTTGTAGGAGACGGATTTGAGATCTAAGGGAAAAAAAGGTAAATTGTATGGTATTTTCTAATTACTGGCAAGTCATTATTTCTAGGACTCTTATTTTTTTCTGAGATACTTTATGTTTTTTGACCTCATGATTTTGAGCATACAGACCTAGGTTAATGTTTTTCTGATCAGTTCTATCTTTGACCAACTGTGGACTTCTTGAAACATTGCAATAAAGATTTCACCTGCGAAATGCTACGAGGCCTTTACTATTATTATGTGTGCACAATTTTGTTATGTGTTGTATGTCTATATATACATATGTCCGTATATCATATATATGATACATAAATTAAAATATATAAGGAGTGCTCATAAAATAAAGCGCTCATAAAAACAAATTTTAAAAAGTGGATCCAAAGATCTTTAATTCACGTGATTTAAATGTTTCAATTTAAATTGGATAAAGAGATAAAAACAAATGTCTTTAAATTTAAGCTTACAAAGTTTTCTAGGTGTTCAAACATCTAACAAAATATTAACATCTACAAAATGTCTAATATGCCTTGGCTCTAGTACCTTTCCTTCAACATAAAAATGGTTTACACTGTTCAATACGTTTCTCTAACTTTTTGATAAATAAGTAAAGTAAATTTGATATGGGATTACTCATTCATGAGTACTTTAGTTAGATATCTGATTGATTTACTAAGATCTGTATTTTTTTTAGTAAACTCTGTATAAGATTGTAAAAATCAGTCATGTGTTAATGAGGCAAAAATTTCTTAAAACATAAGTTTACCCATAACATTGAGTTTATTAAGATTTATGTTTTCTAGAGCAAGCAACCATAAAAATTAAACAACTGATTAAATAAGAACTGTTATTTTAGAGCACTGTACTGCCATTTCTTTAAAAGCCAAACTTGATTAATGTAGAAACATAAATGTAATTGTTATGCTATTAATGTTTTCATATCTTACAGGTATGCAAGTCTGTAAGGTAGAAACCTTAAAAGAGCATTATATCAAGCTGGTGCTCTGAAGTTGTGTGGTAAAAAATATATTGTGGATTTATTTACCTGTTATCAATAAGATATGTAAATTTTTATGTTACTTTTTACATTGGGGGACAATTTAAATGTATTTTTAAGTTAATTAGAGCCTAATCTTTGTAAAGGTTAAAAACTTTCAGCATTTCTTTAATTCATGTTTTAAATGTGATATCATATGGTGTTAGCTAATGTTCATGTGACCTCAAACAATTTATGTAAACTTTGTCAAAAGATATTTAAAAATAAAGATCAGCTTTAGAATTAAAATACTTAAGATTTATAAAGAGCCCTGCCTTACCTGAGATAAGGCTGTGTGTCCCATCTTACTACATGTGAGAATGACTATGAAACATGTAGGTCAGATAATATTTCATTAAAGTTATGTTAAAAAGTTTTTTTTTTTTTTATTGTCAATATTCCTAGGATCTCAAACAGGGGATATAATGTATAACTCAGCCAAAAAATTCAGGGAAGATATTACACGAACTAAGTATTTTTACTTTTGTTAATTTTAGTTTGAAATTTTCTTATAAGTGATCTAAAGATTCCCTGTTAGTGTTTTACAAATGCGTTGCTATAAGAACACAACATGGGTTTATTCAAGATAATAAGTCATCAACTACAATACAGACAGAATAATACAGATCCCAATTAATAAAAAGGTAATTATAAAGTTATAGACATTAAAGCCCAGTACTCTTAATATAAGGCTGTTAAAATTTATTTGCTGGATGTTTAAGATTAGGATTTAAAATTAATGTTAAATGAAAAGGGCCAAGAAACCCAATATTTGGCTCTTGCCCTCTGAGTCAGTCTGAATCCAGGGAACAGGGGACTTCTCTAAAGAGCTTTGCAACTCTGAGCCACATAACCTCCTGATCAGGGAGATTAATGAGACCACTGGAGAACAGAAAGCCAATCACTGCATTTGTTACAAAGAGGAGAGTCATCATAAAAAGGAGACATCCATGATGCTTCTGAGGGAAGCCAAATGGTCAAGCAAGACCTGGACCCACCTAGCGCAAATGGCACTAGCAGAACTGAGAATCTCTTCTCAAGTTTCCCCAGAATTGACTCCCATAAAAGGTCAGCTGACTGTTAACAATAAATGGAAACAAAAGTCAGTTTGACTGCTTCATCTTAAACACTTAGCAAAGACAGTTAAGACCAAAATACAGCCACTCCTGGGCATATTAAATAATAATAATAATAATAATAATAATAATAATAATAATAATAAAATTTTAAGGTATGCACTTTATCTTATCCTCCCAAAACAAGTAAGACTGGAGGCTACAAAGAAGGATTCTCACACAGGAATGCCTAATACTTATAAAAAGAGACTATCAAGAAGAGCTGCCACAGGCAGAAGTTTTCAGTTTAAGACCTACAGATATTCCTAACCTACAAAGGTAGGCTTGGTGTTTGCTAGTATGATTATCCAGCCCTGAGTAACAGAATTAAAGGTTTCTCTATTAGACGCAGAGGTCATACTAGTAAAAGGATTTTACAAGATCAGATGACATTAAATTATTAAACTGTGTCTTATTGGGAGGGCCAACTGTAACACTTAAAGTTAAATATTAAGTTGACAGTCCTGATAACTGGGGATATTAAAGACTGGTGAGGGAATGTCTATACAGTGACATGTTCTAGCTGCTGCAACATTTATCCAGTACTCATGGTTTTTGTTTCACTCATAGAAGAACCCATTCACAGATGACTTTACAACCTGTTCTTCCCCAACCTGACTTCAAACCGAACTGACTTCTAAAAGGCAACTCATGTCTCTCAACTGACTTCTAATAGGCAACTCATGTCCCTCACGCCGAGCCCACTTACGTCACCCTGTCTCAGGACAGAAGAAGAAAAAATTAGTGATGCCACTCTTCTTACAACAATGGAGAGAAAGATAAATAGACTATCAATATAAGTAATTAAGAAGGGTAAAATCAGCGAGATCGGTTTTGGGTGAGTTCTAAAAATTTGGAGACTCTTACCTGAGGGATTAAAATTTCCTCAGTGCTCTTCCCATAATCTCTCAAAGATTTGAAAGGGACACAGAGAAAAGGGGGGAATTGTAGACCCAACCTGATCTTTTATTAAAATTGGGAGCCATCATGCCACAAAGAAATGAAAAGATAATTTTGGCTTTACCATTAATTACTTCAAATTCTGAACCTGCGTGGAATGCCTGCCCGCGCCTTGAACTCACACATGCCTGGCTCTCTGACCAGATAGCAGCCCTCTCTGAAACTTTAGTGACACATCATAAATATTTGCCTTCTCTGGCAAGACAACAACCCTCTCTGAGGCTCTAATGGTCCTCATGAATTCTCATGTAGGGACAGCAAAAAAATTGTAAACTACCTTTAGTGTGATGTTTATCAGAGTTCTGTTATCTGTAACCCCCCTTTTGTGTAACTTTCTGGGCTATAAAGCTGGGCTGTAGGAAAGCTGGGGTTGCTGTCTTGTTCCCTTCGTTTTGGGAGGGAGAGGCAGCATGGCCGGTGGAAATAATAAGCTTAATTTTATTTGATTTTAATTTGAGTCAGTGGTCTTTTCTAGCGTCCTGGTCTAACAGGTAAACACTCCAAAAACATGGAGCTCTGCCGGCCTAAAGACTTCTTGAGAAACTTCCTCTGAGTTTGGGCACTTGAAATATATGTTGTTGCAAGGAGATTTAGCTTCCTTTCTAGTGACACCATAAAAGCTGGGTCTGCATCTACGTGACCTGGAGGACATGGTTTCTTGTATTCTAATGAACATGAGGCAGCAGTGCTGAATATTCTATTTGTAGGTAAACTGTGGCCACTTGGTGCTAAGTGTCTCCCCGTGTGAACTGTGAAGCCATTTGGTAATCCTCCACTTTTCGTGGTGTTTCTTGCTGCTGCACTGGTAGTTTGGTATTTGCTTCATGAAATACAATGAGTTCAACTGGGACCCAGTATTAGAGGGAGTTCTGTCACTTGTGGTGGGTCAGGGTCTGCAGGAGAATGCAACAACCAGGCTTCTATCTCACAAAGCTTGCCCCTTTGTCCATAGAAATCTGACTCTGAACTTTGCCCGGAAACCTCTCCATATAACAAGAAGGGTCTGCTGGCTGCACCATATCAGTCACAAGCCATTTTGAAGGCAATGGAAAATCCTCCTGGCCACACCACAGCTGTATTATCACACACCTGCCCACCACTGCAAAAGGCCCACTACTCAGCAGGGTCCAACTTACTGGCATCTTTGTTCTACACCATTTTCATGAAATACCGTCAATCATGGCATTCTCTTGTACACTCATGACCAGGAAAAAGACATCCAAATGTTCTCCAGTGCCACCTGGTTAAGGGAATTTAAAAAATTTTATTGTATTTATCTAGCCATTTTTCATGGATGAAGTTGGAGGCACTGTGGGTTTCAGTTCAGTAGTGAGACACTACCTGCTTTCTCAGGAAAGACCCCTCTTCAGACCTCTCCTGGAATTTGGCCATCCTCACATCAGTAGTTACCAAGAAAGACCGATTCTGTCCTTGGTAAATCCAAACATGTGTGGCCACTGGGACTGTGACTGGGAATGCCCCTGGGTGCCTGGCATCCTGGATCCCAAGTTCAGAGAGTTCCATCACCAAGAAAATGATATAGGTCACTTCCTTCAGGAACTGAATGAGGTCACTGCCTTGGCAACCTCTTTGTCCTAACAGTTGCTTCCAAGTGTCCCAATAGATGGAGGCTGCCCCTACTTCCTGTGACACTTTCACAAGTAAGAATGGTATATCAAACATAGGCACCCGTGAACAGCTCTCCACACAGGCCTGGTTTGGTCCATCTTCTCTACATTAAGAAGAGATAGACTGCTTCAGACACACCCCTTCATCCTGACCTGTTTTTTTTTTTTTTTTTTTTTTTTTTTTGTCATGAAAGATGACTTTTGCTCTCTCAGGTCCTTCATAGCTTTCTATATCTTCCCCAGGGTTCACTTCTGCATGGACCTTTGAGGTTCTCAGCAGGTGGAAGATCTCTTACATTTCTATATAAGACCAACTCTGTCCTTGCTTTTCTGTAAAGTTAGATTGAGGAAACAAAGTATGGTTAGGGTTAATAACATGTTTGATTTGGGTTAGGAATCATTCTGCTGCATGAATAATGGTATTGGGAACCTGCAATATTTATAAGTATATATAGAGGTGAAATATATGTATGAAAACACAAATCTAGGTAAGATTTGAAGCCCAAAAGGGCATTGGATCCTTGATTGGGATACTTCACTCGGAATTATGTTGTGCACATGTGTCTCAGATAAATCTATACATTATGGCATAGGACCTTGTACCTTGGATAATTGAATGTCGAAGAGAACATCCAGTCAAAAAAGGATAGTTGGTAGGATTAGGAAGATAGTTGGTAGGATTAGAAAAAAAGAGTCAGTATAGGATTTGGACAAAAAGTTCTTTAGCAATAGGGTTTCAGGTAGACAGAAAATGTAAATGTCAGCACATGTGAAGAGTCAGTCACAATGATGAACTGGGGAAAATATGTAGGAAAGCAGATATCATTAGAGACATTAGGAAATCAGGCAAATGATGAAGTGATTGATAGGATTAGACATTTTCAACAGGCTTGAGGTTGAATACATAATCTTAGGAAGAAACAAATATGTAGTCACCAATAGGATTGACATTTGAGAGCATTAGGCAACCTGGACATGGGTGATTTTCATAATCCATACTCACATTCCATTTAGGCTTTGGTACAATTGTAAGTGTGACTTTGCATTTTGTTGACAGAATATATATGTAGATCAGGTGACATGAGTCTTTCTTGCACCATTTCTGGGAGCAATATTTAGAAGAGATATAAATTAGTATTGGGGGCACAAATAGGTGTACCATGTGTGAATATATAATATAACAGATTCCAACTTTAGAAATTGGAATAAATTGATATCTGGAAATACACAGGAAATGTCATATTGACATACATACATTCATTCCAACCAGTTATACATCTAATGGTAATATTAGGGTTGTGGTTTATCATAAAGTGTGTGTGAGTTTTGCTTCAAAATTGATTATGGAAATCGAAAATAATGTGTTTGGAAAGAAGTCTCAATAAATAACCAGTCAAAAGCAAGGAGGAATACATGTGTCCTGAAGCAGGAAGTGATTGAATGTGTTTCAAATGTCTTTAAATTTGTGAACTTGTGGATGAAATGTATATACTATGATGTACAAAAACTGAAGAAATAGTAATGTACCAGTGTTAAATAAAAATGAACGTCAAAATACACATCATGCCCCTTTGGAATCTACTTGCATTGATGTTAAATTGGGTCAGTTACAGTAGAAATATAAGGATTTGTTTGCACCATTCAGTGAAGTGAGTTTTCAGTACTAGAAAACAAATATGTATTTCAGGTGGATGAATATTTCTGAAAATAATCGTATGAAAATTTGATTATAAAACCACATACATGAGCATGAGTGAATTATTTAGGGAGTGTATAATAGGACACATATATTTTATATTTGGAAAAATCTAGACAATATATATATATATATATATATATATATATATATATATATCTCAGAGAAACATTAGAAAGTAGCAATATATATGCCAATCAAAATTCATCGTGAAATATATATCATCCACCGATCCAAAAATATTAATTTTACTGAACATGGATTTATGTATAATGTTGTTCAACTAAAAATCTCACTCATAGTTTGAATTTTCAGTTGCAAAAGCGTTTAGGAGGGGTGATCTCTTCTCATACTTTGTTTCTGCTAAGTTAGCCACCTCACAAAAATGTACGTGTGATACCAAGTAGGATTTTTTATGTGCATATAAAAATACATGTGCTGAATTGGCTACAGAAAAAAGGAGACAGAAATTCACATATGTGTTAACTTTAAAAACACATGGAGTACTATTTCAACAAACAATTGACAAGATTTATAACTCCTACACTATATCATGCAAAAGGCAAGACCAACTATACACCATGCCTCCTCTGAACTGCTTGTATTAATATTATGTTTGGGTTATTTGTCTCCATCATATTAGGATTAGTAGTCAGAGTCTATTAGGGTATGGGTTACTGACAGGGTTTCAGTATTTCGAATGGAAAATTGGAAAATGAATCCAATGTGTATGTAAATATGTGCTACACAAAAATCTTCCCACTCTCATCCAGAACAATACCTTGACAACACCTTCACCCCATGTAAGACACAATTAGAGGAGAAGAGTTAGAAAATCCATGAATACATATCTGGAATGGAATGCGATCAGGAGTTCACAACCTTGGAAGTGATAGAGGAGTTTCCAAAAGTAAGGGACAGGGTAAACACTTCAAAAACATGGAGGTCTGTTGTCCTAGAGACTTCTTGAGATACTGCCTGTGCGGTTGGGCACTTGAAATATATGTTGTTGTCACGTGCTTTAGCTTCCTTTCTAGTGAAACCATAAACCTGGGCATCTATGTGACCTGGAGGACATGGTTTCTTATTTTCCAATGAACATGAGACACCAGTGCTGAATTCTCCCTTTGAAGGTAAACTGTGGCCCCTTGGGGCTAAATGTCTCTAGTGTGGACTATGAAGCCATATGGTCATCCTCTATTTTCGTGGTGTTTCTTGGTGCTGCACTGGAAGTTTGGTATTTGCTTCATGAAATACAAGGAGTTCAACGGGGACACAGTGTGTGAGGGATTTCTGTCACATGTGGTGGGTCAGGGTCTGTAGGAGAATAAAAGAACCAGGCTTCTATTCCACATAGCTTGCCCTCTTGAACATAGCAACCTGATTCTGAACAATGTCCTGAATCCTCTCCATGTAACAAGATGCCTTTACATATAAGGGTCTGCTGGCTTCACCATGTCAGTCACAAGCCATTTGGAAGCCAATGGCATATCCACATGGTCCCACCACTGATGTTTTATCACACACATGCCCACCTTTGCTCTTGGCCCACTAATCAGCAGGATCCAACTTTCTGGCATCTCTGTTAAACATCATTTTCATAAAAACCAGTCAATCAAGGCACTGTCTGGTATACTCATTGTTGGGAAAAGTATAAACGGCAGCCATACCCCAGAAAAAAAAACCCAACATGGCGCCTAAGCACTTCTTCTTCCTACATTCTTCTTTTCTGCAGTGGTGCGAAATGTTCCCGCCCGTGTGAACTCTTCTGCTGGCGCCAATTTCAAACCTTGCTGGCCGGGAATCTTAGCCCCAATAAGAACTAATTCCTGGGCTCCGGAGCTGATATCTGAAAGAACTTGCCAATAAACGGATTGCCTGCCATTTATCTAAGCCCTCCAATCTCCTCCTTAGTTCTATATAAGCACACAGCTTTTTGCAATAAAATTGGAATTCTCCCGGTGAAGTGCCTTTACGTGGGGAGTTCTTTCATTCTGGTGCCCCGTGTGAGGATATGGGTGAGCTCTTTCCAACAAGAGCCCCGTCCACTGCTCCACCGTGGCACTCTGCCCTGGTCTGCTCTTTTCAGACGCAGGCTTCCTGCACTCACCACTGATTTGTTGTATGTAAGCCTCCCCTGACCCCGGCTCGCCAACTCCCTTCTTGCTACCGCTGGCTTTGTGACCATGATCGTCTGTCACACTCTAGACGCCTGGTAGGGGGGAGGGAATTCCTCCCACTAAGACCTTTACTGGTTGCAGTGGACCCTCTGGTGATCCGTTTCCCTTTGGGGTGTGAGGCTTCTGAGTTTACATGAGAGGCTCTGTGGTTTTTCCTCCTCTGCTGCTGCTGCCGCTGCTGGCTAGAGTTGCTGTTTCCTGCGGGCCTGCTGTGTCTGGCTGAAGCTGCCTCTCTGCTCGGGGAAAACTGAACTCCCATCCTGGAACTGCATTCTGCTGGAGCCGGAGTTCTGTTTTCATTACTTACTTCTTCTGCTGCGTTCGAAAACTTTCCTGATGTCAGGTTGCCCGTGGCTCCGAACCCATTGGGTCTCACAGATCGCACTTCACTGGTGACGATCAGGTAGTGCCCTCTGTATTTCCTCATGATGGCTGGTCATTTTGGGGATGCCCACCTGACCCCCATTCGCCCTGAGCGCTTCCCGGAGTCCGTTCCAGGCCGGGTTTTCTCTTTGTCTCTCTTGCTTACACTTATTCTCTCTCTCTCTCTCTCTCTCTCTCTCTTCCATCTCTCCCTGTGACTGTGGACACCTCTTTATCTGTACCTGAAACCTCACCTCTCAAAAGTTTAATAAAAAATCTGGCCACACTCTCCCTCACACCAGACATCAAGCCCAAACTTCTAATCAAATTCTGTACCCAAGATTGGCCTACATATCCACTGGATAATGGCAATCATTGGCCTCCAGAAGGCTCCTTAGATCCAAACCTCCTCTTGGACCTTTTTAATTACTGCCAGCATCTGAAAAAGTGGAGTGAGATTCCCTGTATTGAATGTTTTAGCCTTCTCGCACAGCACCCTGTCTCTGCTCCTCCTGCCCTCCCTCTCAGGTCCTTCTTGCTTGCAAACCCCTCTCTTCCCCTAGTTCTACTCCTGACTTCGCAGATTCTTCCTCATTCGACCCAGCAGATCAACCCCCACCTTATCCCCCAGCCCCAACTGACCCTTCTCTCCCGCAAAATCCTCCTCTTCCTCTGCCTGATTCCACGGATCCTCAACCTTCCATTTCATCCCCCTCCCTTCCCCACTCTTCTGCCTGCTCCACCTCCTCCTCTTCCACAGAGACATTCCCTTCCCCTCCCTCTCCTTCCTGTCCACCGCCTGCCTCTTTCAGTCCTCCTGTTATCAGGTCTAAGGGACTCCTTCCCATGCCCAAGACAATCGCACCCCTTCGTGAGGTAGCTGGTCCCAAGGGTGTCATCAGAGTCCACGTGCCCTTCTCCATGTCGGACATTACTCAGCTAGAGAGGAAGTTAGGCTCTTTCACCACTGACCCCACCACTTACATTCGGGAGTTTCAATGGGTACTGCAACCATATAGCCTCACTCATCATGACATCTACATGCTCTTGGCCAATAAACTTCTCCCCAAGGAAAGGCAATGGTTCTGGGAGCTAGCCCAAGCCCATGCTGATGAAAATCATAGGACCAATCATAACCACCCACAGGCCCTCATGTTGTCCCAGAGCAGGATCCCCTATGGGCTTACAGTCTAGTGACCTTTTTACATCCTGCCTCTTGGCGGGACTGAAAAAGTCCACCCGCAAGGCTGTTAACTTTCAAAAGATGCAGGAGGTCATTCAAAGGAAGGAGGAAACACCTTCAGAATTCCTGGATAGACTAACCAAGTCCCTTCAGCAGTACACAAACCTCGACCCAGAAACCCCTGATGGCCGTCATGTCTTAATGACATATATTCTGGCCCAAAGCTACCCTTACATTAAAGCCAAGCTTAAAAAGTTTGAACAGGGCCCTGCTACTCCTCAGACCAAAATCCTCGCTGTCACTTTCAAGGTTTTTCATGGTAGAGAGGATGAAAGTGAATTCCGTAGGCAGAGGGCTGAAAATGCCAAATTCCAAATGTTGGCCCAGCTCATTCAGAGAAGGCCATCACCATGCCGTCCCAATATGACCCCTCCTGGAGCTTGCTTCAAATGAGGTAAGGAGGGACATTGGACCAGGAATTGTTCTTCGCCGAGGACACCCTACAACCCCTGCGCAAAATGCCATCAAAGTGGACACTGGGGGGCAGACTGCCCAACAACCCAGAAGGAAGGTTGGTCTGCTGCCCTGCAACCCCAGCCTCACCTGGGCTTGGCAGAGGAGGATTGATGGAGTCCTGGGCCTTCCCTCCAGACTATTACCATCAAGAATCAAGAGCCTAGGGTCACCTTCCTGGTGGATGGACGCTTCATTAACTTTCTCTTGGATACTGGTGCCGCTTTTTCGATTTTGAGGGAGTATTAGGGTCCTACCACACCCTCAAAAACTCCTATTGTCAGGGTAGGAGGTAAAAAGATTTTTCCTCAAACCCCGCCCAATCATGTTATATGCAGCGATCCCTTTTGTCCTTCACTCACTCCTTTCTTGTTATGAGCCATTGCCCCATTCCCTTTCTGGGAAGGGACATACTCTCACTATTAAAAGTCACCATTCACTTATCAACCCACACCTCTCCTACCTCTCATTTCCTCATGATATTCCTAGGGGCAGATACACCTCCTTCATGCACTCTCCCACGACTATCTAAACCATTTAACCCTGAGGTTTGGGACACAATTACACCCTTTATGGCTAAATGCAGTTCTATTCATATTGTCTTACGGGACCCTTCAAGATATGTTAGTCAACCACAATATCCACTCACAACCACATTTCTCCTTGGATTAGAACCCATCATCCAGGATTTATTATGAAAGGGGTATCTTAGGCCTACACACTCTCCTTTCAACACACCCATTCTGGCAGTTAAGAAACCTAACGTGTCCTACAGGCTGGTTCAAGAACTTCGCCTTGTCAACTCCTCTGTGGACCCCATCCACCCGCTAGTGCCCAACCCTTACACCCTCCTCTCTCAGATCCATGCCACTACTACTCACTTCTCAGTCCTAGATTTAAAAGATGCATTCTTTTCTATTCCCCTGTTCTCAGAATCTCAGGATATCTTTGCTTTTTCATGGACTGACTCTCACACCCGCCATTCTCATCAGCTTACCTGGACTGTCCTCCCACAGGGATTCAGGGATAGCCCCCATCTCTTTGGCCAATTTCTTGCCCAGGACCTCACATCCTTTCACCTGACCTGTCCTGACTCTACTCTACTTCAATATGTCTATGACTTTCTTCTATGTAGTCTTTCTGGAACACTCTCAATCCCACACCGCTCAGCTTCATAAATTCCTAGAAGACAAGGGATATAGGGAGTCTCCCCACAAGGCCCAGGTTTCCCAGTCTTCGGTCACCTATCTTGGTTTTTGCCTTACACCCGGGAAAAAGGAAATAACACTGGATAGGAGGCAACTCCTCTGTGATCTTTCAGTGCCCTATACGAAAGCCAAAATACTATCATTCCTAGGATTAGCAGGTTATTTTAGGGCCTGGATCCCAAATTATTCTCTTCTCTCCAAACCCCTGTATGACCTAGCAAAGGGACCCCCTAGTGAATCTCTTGCCTCCTTTCCCATCTACCACTTCCGCAGGCTTCAGCAACTCCTCTTAAAGGCACCTGCCCTTCACCTTCCAGATCTTTCAAGAACATTTCATCTATATGTCCATGAAAAAGGGGGGCAAGCACTTGGGGTCTTAGGTCAAAACTATGGGCGTACATTTGCACCTGTGTCATATTTGTCCAAGCAACTAGACCCTACCATCCGTGGGTGGGCCCCTTGCTTAAGAGCTCTGGCTACTGGACAAATTTTACACAAAGAAGCCTCTAATCTGACTTTTGGGGCCCCTTGAACTATCCACTCCCCACATCACTTGAAGGATCTTTTAGCTTAAAAGGGCCTTCAAACTCTCCCTACATCCAGATTTCTGTCGCCCCTCACTTCCTTTCTGGAAAACCCTAATATTATTTTCCTCCCCTGCTCTGCACTGAACCCTGCCTCACTGCTCCCAATGACTCCCATGTCTCACATACCAACTCATAATTGCTTGGAAACCTTAGATGATTTCCTCCCCTGTCATTCTTCCATTTCTGAGAGACCACTCAGCAAGCCTGACCTTATCTGGTTTACTGACAGCAGTTCCTTTAGGGAGAACGGAACTCATTACTCTGGATACGCTGTATTTTCAGCCACTGAGATTATAGAGGCCAAAGTTTTGCCTTCAGGAACTACAGACAAGTAGGCTGAACTTATAGCATCCACTCGTGCCTGCCTTCTAGCACAAGGCAAATCCCTCACCCTCTAAACTGATTCAAAATATGTCTTCCATATCTTATTATCCCATGCTGATATTTGAAAGTAGCGAGGCCTACTTACCACCAAAGGTAATGCGATCACTAATTCAGCTTTTATAACCAATCTAATAGAGGCCACTTACCCACCCAGTTGGGAGTTGTCCATTGTAGGTCCCATCAGAAGGACGGCTTTCTTATCACTGAGGGCAATGCCAAAGCTGACCAGGCGGCACAAATGGCTGCTACCACTTTCAATTATGGCCTCCATGGGGGACATATAATGGCCACTTTAGACAGCTCATCTGAAGCCCCTACGTCTTTCAGTAAGAACAAGAATCTTTTCAAGTTCCTTCATACTCTATTCCTTTCCAATTCTCAGTCTTTGACCCTCTTTTTACAGAGTTTCTTTTCCCTCACCCCCTCTGACAAGCCATGCTACAGAATATAGCCTCTAATTGTCAGATCTGTCAGCGGACCAACCCTCATACTCCTTTAAGGCCCAAACCTTTCCCTTTCCACCAAGCCCGGGGACACATTCCCGATGCTGACTGGCAGGTAGACTTCACCAACATGCCCACAGAATGGCGCACTAAATACCTCCTTGTCTTTGTGGACACTTTCTCTGGTTGGGTTGAGGTATTTCCCACTTCCAATAAAAAGGCTTCCACTGTAGCTTCAATCTTACTGACAGACATCATCCCCAGGTTTGGTATGCCCACTTCCCTACAATATGACAATGGCCCTGAGTTTACTTCTAGGATCACACAAAAGGTCTCTCAAGCCCTCTCCTTCAAGTGGCATTTCAACTGTCCATATTTCCCCCAGGCTTCAGGGAAAGTGGAAAGGGTAAATCGTACTCTAAAGGAAGTCCTTACCAAATTGACAATGGAATTAAACATAAACTGTTTCAAACTCCTTCCCTTGGCTTTGCTTCGAATCAGAGCTCTCCCTAAGAAACCATCTTTACTGTCTCCTTTTGAGATAATGTATGGAAGACCTCTTATAACCCCTGGGTTGGTCATTTCACAAGGACCTCTCACCCGAGATTTGTCTTTGCCTCTCTTGCTCCATCTCCGCTCGGAACTCTGGAAATATCAGGACTGGCTTCTTCCGGACCCAGTCTCCTCTCCAAACACTCCTCCCTTAACACCTGTTAGTCTAGTCTATTATAATACCCCAGAGGAGAAAGGGACTCTTGCCGCAAAATGGGAAGGCCCCTATCCTGTCATTCTCTTTACCCTTACCGCCGCCAAACTCTCCTTACCAGACAACTGTCTCACTCCCTGGATTCACATGTCTAGGTTGAAGCCACATCACCAGGAGGCCCCACCTGCTGAAGACAGGGCCACCCCAGAGGAACTCCAAGAATCACCTACTGAACCTCCCCTTTACTCCTGCTCTCCACACCCATCTCACCCATTTTAGTTGTGGCTCACACGGTTTTCCGTGCAGCCCAATTCCTCTTAAAGAAGGCACAATGAGCTCTCCCAACACCCTAGTCTTCTCTAACTGCTTGTTTTTTGTGCTCTGCTTATTTTCTGTGCTCTGTCAGGACTGGTCTTTACCCTCCTCACCTACCATGCATTTATTCACTTTTCGGGAACGATACTCAGAACATGGCATGCAGAAGGTCTGCGCAGTGGATGCAACTACTTGCTTCATCCACAACTGCACCTCTATTTCCCTAAAATTGTCACCTTCAAGGACCTTCGTCCCTGGTAGCTGGAACTGGCCTTTCATTTGCTTCCGTTTTGATCAAACAAAAGACTATTGTCATTGGTGGCCTGAGATATATAATGGGTGCCCCTATTGGTCATGCATGTTCCATGATGAACGTGGTAGCTATTCTTACCACTCATTTGGTTACCCTGAAGGGTGGACTTCTAGTTACATAAAGTGGCATAAAGGCTCTTCATCCAGTAACAATGGATGGTATACTTTAGATAAACCTGACCCCAAGGCCAAACGATGGGGCTATGTTGAGTTTGCTGTCTATGCTCGGACAACCTCAGTCAGACCCACAGGGTGGATGACTATTGGCCGCACCCTGATTACGCAACCTAAGGCAACCATCCAGGTAGTCGAACACATTAAGGACTCAGAATCAAAACTTCGAGATCATATCCATAGCTCATCCAAAAAGGATTCAGAGCCTTCAACCCTCTCAGGTCCCCCTCCCACATGGCTCAATTTGCTACACCAAACTTTTTGATTATTAAACTCCACCCCTCTCTGTGCCTACTTCTCAGTGCTTTCTCTGTGCTTCACTTAGTCGTCAACTTCTAGCAGCAGTCCCATTAGCGGCAGGAAATATTCCAGCAAAACCCTACAATTTCTCTAAAAAGGACAACCCCTACATGTGACACGTATCCCACTGTGGGAAAGTTATTCCACCAATACATTATTTCCTTTCATCTGTTTCCACCTGCCAATAATGAATCCTTTACCCATTTGTTCCTTGAGCTACAGCACTCCATAGAGCCCTGTGTTTATGCAACCTGGACATTTCCTCTGGTGTAATGGTTCTTTAAGTACCTCAACCATCAATGTCTCTGGCGCCTGTTTCTTGGTTACTGTAGTTCCTCAGTTATCTTTGTATACTCCCACCGAATTCTGACAGTTGGCCCTACCTTCCCGCACCCGTAGGGTAGTCTTTCTGCCGGTTCTGGTAGGCCTCATTTTAACAACCTCAGTGACGGGTCTCAGACTCTCTGGTGGAGCTATAGGTCATGCTCTATGGGATCCAATGACCTTCAACAAAAACTGCAGGAAACACTCAATACCATGGCTGAGTCTCTGGGTTCCTTGCAGCGGCAGGTTACTTCATTGGCACAAGTGGCTTTACAGAACCAAAGGGCAATTGATCTTCTCACTGCAGAAAAAGGGGTTACATGCCTATTCCTCAGAGAGGAATTTTGCTATTATGTTAATGAATCTGGGCTAATAAAAAAAAATGTTGTTAAATTGCAGGAATTATCGACCCAATTGCTCAAACCTACCTCCTCCAATCCCATAACGGGGTTCTTCCAATCCTATCTTGCCATGTACTTACTACATATCTTGGGTCCCCTTATTTGGATGCTCCTTTTTTGTGCTCTCTTGCCCTGCATAATGAAGTGCCTTCAAACCCAACTGCATAAAATTCCTAATCAAACTTTCAACCAGCTTTTGCTTAGTCACTACCAGCCTCTGATGACCGATGAATCCCCAACATCTCCAAGAGAACAGTTCACTCAGTGATGAAGCTCACTACCAGGCACGATGGAATGCAACGGGTATTAGACAGCGGGAGACAACGAGCTCGGAGAACCTCTTAATCTGCCATCCTGGATTCATAGTCTTTACCACCTTCTAAGCTTTCTCATGGCCCTTGGCCTCTTCTATGTCAGTCCCCCCACATGGAACTTCTGCCAAAAATTGACATTTGCTTTAATTTTTATCTTCATTCTGTTTTTATTCGCTCTGATCTTCTTCAGGTGCTGGCGACACCATGTCCAGGCAACGCTTCCAGTATTTCCTTGAGTCTCTGTTACAGGACCAGTGGCTGATACCAACAATCTCTTCCATCCAGGACTGGTTCCATGCCATCGACATCTTTGGCTTCAGGGAACATTCATTGACTTCACCCCTATGAAAATAGCTGTCTATAGCCACTGGGTTTTATTTCTGGCTGCCATGATATCCCCATACCTGCCCCCTGAGCATTCCTCCACTTCTCTTTCTAGGCCCCACACCAGCCCCACACAGCAGGAAGCAGCCAGATCTGACAAACGACGCCCCACTTCCTAAGAAAACAAAAAGGGTGGAATGTTGGGAAAAGAATAAATGGCAGCCATACCGCAGAGAAAAACCCCAACATGGCGCCTAAGGACTTCTTCTTCCTACCTTCTTCATTTCTGCAGTGGTGCAAAAAGTTCCCGCCCTTGTGAACTCTCCCGCCAGCGCCAATTTCAAATCTCGCTTGTGGGGAACCTTAGCCCCAATTAGAACTAATTCCTGGGCTCTGGAGCTGATATTTGAAAGAACTTGTCAATAAACGGGTTGCTGCCATTTATCTAAGCCATACCATCTCCCCCTTAGTTCTATATAAGCACACAGCTTTTAGCAATAAAATTGGAATTCTCCCGGTGAAGTGTCATTGCGTAGGGAATTATTTCACTCATGTTCAGCAACAGGATATCCAAAGGTTCTCCAGTGCCACCTGGTAATGGGAATTTCAGAAATTTGATAGTATTTATTTAGCCATTTTTGAAGGATGAAGTTGGAGTCACTTTGCGTTTCAATTAATGCAGGAACCATTATGTGGTGAGGAAGCTCATTTAAATGAAATCTCTGGAGAAATCTCACAGGCAAGGCTTCCCAAAAAGTGGCCAAAAGGTCACATGAAGCCAGGATCATTGAGGTCTACAATATGAGTTCCATTTGTGTTTAGACTCTCAATTATGGCTGCCAAGTCTTTCAAAATAAAATCATGTGATATCCTGGCTGAGATTCTCACTGCACTGTGGAAAGACACCCTGGCCCTCGATCTCAGTTTTCAAGGGCGCATCTCATGCGTGGCCTCCTAAAATCCCAACACATTTCATGGCAATACTTCTTTGAGGTAAATTCCAGAACTCAGTCTCTAAGAGGAATCATGCCAGAATTCAAGCCCAGGTGGATCCAGTTATCTCTTCCAACCGCCAAACAAATGACCACAATTAAAACCAAACACTCCCACATGGCCCTCATCTTCTTCCATATAGACACTTATCATAACCTCTGGCTGGAGTTTTTCATGAGGGGTGCAGCCCAAGACAGTGTCAAAAATAAGCTCCCTTGCCCCTCATTTGCCTAAAGTCAAGGTGGCCTGGACACCCATCCGGTGAACCAGGAGTGATCAGATAGGCCAGCTGTTAATACTGCTCTGCATCTCCAATTTGAGGCCTACTGACTGTCAGTTATAGATTCTTTATATGATTTAGAGCCATGAGAAAACCCAAAAACCTATGGGTTAGCCTCTGCAGGGCTGTGCATAACTCATTTGAACCAAAGGATCCGTATTCTCACTTGATGGTGTCAGGAACCTTACAAATGAATGCGAGAGACTTCATTCACAATAATTGCTCTTTTGGCCATTTTGGTTTTGGATGCACACATGGGATCTCTCTTTACATCCATCAGGTGCTGAGAATCTAAGCCACAACCTCACACAGGGCCAAGAGGCTGATTCAGACACATCCCTTTCCAAAGCAATTAAACAAAGAGCCACAGGTGATGCCCATTCATTTCCATTTGAAAACTGTTTTCTTCAGGCTTCACAAAGGGGTGGCCTGAGGCAAAGACCTTCCTGACATTCAGGGAAACAGAACAATTGATAAACAAAAGGCCGAAAGCATGGTTTCTCCACTGAGACTTTCTTGGTCACACTGATATCTGAGTTTTCTGAGATGCTCGCCATTCCCTTCAGCTATCCAGGACATGGCAATGTCACAGAGCTTGGAGGTGGTACATATTTTGGACACAAAACCATGAGACTATTCTGGAGAGTGGTGAGAATTCTGGAAGAAACAGGAACTTAGGAAGGTAGCAGGTGTTGCCCATGGATAAGGCAAGCTGCAGTCCATTCATAAATTGGGCAGGATGAATGCCGGGAATCTTTCTACTATACAGGACATATCAATTGTTGCATTCTATTTTCTAATGTCTACAACCACGGACACAGTGGGATACACAGAAATAGAAACACTTGCCTTGTCCAACGACTTACTAGAAGAAGACCACTCCAAATCAAACAAACCGTCTTTCCTACCTATTATCAGATCATGAGACAAAACCACAAAATCACACCCACCCCACAAAGACACCTCCTTCCCCCATGTAACTCTGTGACTATCCGGAGTTTCCTCTGAGTGGTGGGCCATACTATGTTCCCCCAAAATGGCCTGTCCTATCTCAGATCTGGTCTCCTTGGCCAACTCTGTGAAGTTGTCAAGAGCCTGCGGTGAACCACTACCTACTTTCTCAGGAAAGGCCCCTATTCAGAGCTCTCCTGGTATTTGGCCATCCTCACATATGTAGGTACCAAGAAAGACTGACACTCTCCTTGGTAAATTCAAACAAGTGAGCCTACTGGGTCTGGGACTGGACTGGCTCCGGGTGCCTGGCTTCCTGGATCCCAAGTTAAGAGAGTTCCATCACCAAGGAAGTGAGGTAGATCACTTCTTCAGGAACTGAATGAGGTCATTGCCTTGACAACCACTTTGTCCTAACAGTTGCTTTCAAGAGTCCCATGAGATGGAGGCTGCCCCTACTTCCTGTGACACTTTCACAAGTTAGAATGGTATATAAACCATGGGCACCCGGGAACAGCTCTCCACCTAGGACTGTTTTGGTCCATCTTCTCTACATTAAGAAGAGAGAGGCTGATTCATACACATCCATTCATGCTGACAAGGTTGTTTGCCATTGAAGATGACTTTTCTCTCTCAGGTCTTTCGTAGCTGCCTACATCTTCTCAAGGGATCGTTTCTGCATGGACCTTTGATGTTCTCAACAGGTGGAACATGCCCTACATTCCTGTATTTTAAGAGCCACCCTGTCCCTGCTGTTCTGTAAAGTTCGATTGAGAGAACAGTGTATGGTTTGGGTTAGTAACATGTTCAATTTGGGGTTAGGAATCCTTCTGCATGACGAATAATGGTATTGGGAAACTATGATACTTACAAGAATATATAGGTGAAATATAAGTATAAAAACAGAAATCTAGGGAAGATATGAAGTCCAGAAGGGCATTGGGCCCTTAATTGGCACACTTAGCTTTGAATTATTTTCTGCAAAAATGTCTCAGATAAATCTATATACAATGGCATAGGAGCTTGTACCTTGGATGATTGAATGTCGAATAGAACACCCACTCAAAAAGGGATTGTCGGTAGGATTAGAAAGATAGTCAGTAGGTTTACAAAGAAGAGTGAGAATAGGATTTAGACCAAAAGTTCTTAAGCAATAGGGTTTCAGGTAGACAGTGAATGTAAATGTCAGCACAAGTGAAGAGTCAGTCACAATGATGAACAGGGGAAAATATGTAGGAAAATAGATATAAATAGAGACATTACTAAATCAGGCAAAGTATAAAGTGAGTGATAGGATTAGACATTTTCAACAGGCTTGAGGTTGAATATATAATCTTAGAAAGAAACAAAAATGTAGTCACCAATAAGATTGACATTTGAGAGCATTAGGCCACCTGGACATGGAAGGTTTTAGTAATCCATGCTCACTTTCCATTTAGGCTCTGGTACAACCTTAAGGGTGACCTTTGATTTTTTTGTCCAGAATATTACTGTGATAAAATGTATATATAGATCAGGTGACATGAGTAATTCTTCCACCATTTTTTGAGGAATATTTTGAAAACGTATAAATTAGTATTGAGGGTAAAAATAGGTGTACCCTGTGTCTATGAATATAGAGATAATGCATGAATAGACCATACAGTTAATAAATAATATAACTGGTTCCACTTTAAATAATGTATTGAATTGATATCTGAAAATACATAAGAAATCATATATTGATATATAATCATTCATAACAACTAGTTATACGTCTAATTGTAATCCTAGGGTTATGGTTTATCATGAAGAGTGAGTGAGTTTTGCTTCAAAAGTGATTATGGAAATCAAAAATAATGTGTTTGGAAAGAAGTCTCATGAAAAGACGAGTTTGAAACATGGCGGAACACGTGTTTTCTGAAGCAGAAAGTGATTGAAAGTGAAATAAATGCCTATAAATTTGTGAACTTGTGGATGAAATATATATCCAATAATGTGCATAAACTGAAGAAATAGTAATGTACTAGTTTTCAATAAAAATGAACTTCAAAATACTTATCATGTCCCATAGGAATCTACTTGCATTGATGTGAAAATGGATCAGTTACTGTAGAAATATTAGGATTTATATGCACCATTCACTGAAGTTAGTTTTCAATACTAGGAAAAAAATACGTATATCAGGAGAATGAATATTTCTGAGAATAATCTTGTGAAAAGTTGATTATAAATCCACATACATAATCATGAATGAATTTAGGGAGTGTATAATAAGACACATATATTAAATATTTTGAAATATCTGGAGAGAATATATATATATATATATATATATATATATATATATATATATATATATCCACACACAGATTTTAAAAATTAGCAATATATATGCCAATCGAATTACACCGTGAAATATGAATCATCCACAGATCCAAAAATATTCATTTTACTGGATATGGATTTATGTATAACTTTTTTCAACTAGGAAGCTCACCCATAGGTTGAATTTTCAGGTCAAACAGCGTTTAAGAGGAGTGATCTCTTCTCACACTTTGTATCTGCCAAGTCATGTAACTCACAAGAATGTACGTGTGATACCAGGTAGGATTCTATATGTGCATATAAAAATACATGTGCTGAATAGAATACAGAGAAAGGGAGACAGGAATTCACATATTTGTTAACTTTAAAAGCACATGGAAAACTATTTCAACAAACAATTGACTAGATTTATAACTCCTACCCTATATAATGCAAAAGGCAAGTCCAAGTATACAACATGCCTCCACTGAACTGCTTGTATTTCTATTCTGTTTCCGTAATTTTTCTCCATTATATTAGGATTAGTATTCAGAATCTAGCAGGGCATGTGTTAGTGTCAGGATTCAGTATTTCAAATGTAAAATAGAAAAATGAATCCAATGTGTATGCAAATATGTGCTAAACAAAATCTTCCCACTCTCATCCAGAACAATTCCTTGACATTTTTTTCGCCCAAAGTAAGACACAATTAGAGGAGAAGAGTAATAAAATCTGTGAATAATATATGCTCAGGAGTTTACAACCTTGGAAGTGGTAGAGGAGTTTCCCTAGTATGGGACAGGGTAAACACTCCATAAACATGGAGCTCTGCTGGCCTAAATACTTCTTGAGAAACTGCCTCTGAGTTTGGGCACTTGAAATATATGTTGTTGTCAGGAGCTTTAGCTTCTTTTTAGTGAGACTATCAAAGCTGTGTCTGCATCTATGTGACCTGGAGGACATGGTTTCTTATTTTCCAATGAACATGAGGCAGCAGTGCTGAATTCTCTCTTTGTAAGTAAACTGTGGCCACTGGGGGCTAAGGGTATTCCCATGTGGACTGGGAAGCCATTTGGTCATCCTCCACTTTTCGTGGTGTTTCTTGCTGCTGCACTGGGACTTTGGCATTTGCTTCATGAAATAAAAGAAGTTCAACTGGGACACAGTTCTGGAGGCAATTCTTTCATGTGTGGTTGGTCAGGGTCTGCAGGAGAATGCACCAACCAGGCTTCTATCCCACATAGCTTGGCCCCATGTCCATAGTAACCTGATTCTAAACATTGCCCGGAAACATCTCCATATAACCAGAAGCCTTTACATGGAAGGGTTTGCTGGCTGCACCATGTAAGTCACAAGCCATTTGGGATCCAATGGCAGATCCACATGGCCCCACCACAAATTTTTTATCACACACCTGCCTACCACTGCTCTAGGCCCACTACTCAGCAGGTTCCAACATACTGGCATCTCTGTTCTACACCATTTTCATGAAACCCACTCAATCAAGGCACTGTCTTGCATATTTACGATCAGCAACAGGACATTCAAAGTTTCTCCAGTGCCACCTGGTCATGGGAATTTCAAAAATTTCATGGTATTTATCTAGGCATTTTTCAAGGATGACGTTGCAGGCACTGTGGGTTTCAATTCATTCAGGAACCTTTAAATGGTGAGGAAGCTCATTTCAATGAATGCTCTGTAGAACTCTCACAGGCAAGGCTTCCCAAAGAGTGGCCAAAATGTCACACGAAGCCAGGCCTATTGAGGTCTACAATGTGACGTCCATGGGTGTTGTGACTCTCAACAATGGCTGGCAAGTCTTTCAGAATTAAATCATGTGATCTTCTGGCTGAGATACCCAGGGCTCTGTGGAAAGCCACCTTGGGCCTAGATCTCAGTTTCCAAGGGTGATTCTCATGGGTGGACTCCTAAAATCCCAACAAAATTCATGGCAATACTTCTCTGAATTCAGTCTCTAAGGGGAATCACACCAGAGTTCAAGCCCAGGTGGTCCCAGTCATGTCTTCCAACCGGACACAAATGACCAAAATTAAAACCAAAACCCTCCCATATGGCCCTCATCTTCTTCCATATAGACACTAATCACAACCTCTGGCTGAAGGTTTCCATGAGTGGCGGAGTCCAAGAGAGTGTCCAAAATAACTCCCTTGCCCCTCATTGGCGTAAATTCAGGGTGGTCTGGACACCCTTCATGTGAAACAGGAGTGATCAAATATGCTAGACGTTAATACTTCTATGCTTCTCCAATTTGTGGAAAACTGAGTGTCAGGTATATATTTTTATGTGATTTGCAGTCATGAGAAAACACAAGCTCCTCTGCAGGTCTTTGAAGAACCCATTTGACCCAAAGGATCCCTATTCTCACTTGATGGAGTTCAAGAACTTTAAAGAGGAAGGCTACAGACTTCATCCACAAGGACTGCTTTTTGGCCATTTTGGTTTTGGATGCACACATGGGATCTCTCTTTACATCCACCACGTGCTGAGTATCTAAGCCACAACCTCACACAGGGCCAAGAGGCTGATTCAGACACATCCCTTTTCAAAGCAATTAAGCAAAGAGCCACAGGTGATCCATATTCATTTCCATTTGAAAACTGTTTTCTTCAGGCTTCACAAAGGGGTGGCATGAGGCAAAGACCTTCCTGACATTCAGGGCAACAGAACATTAGGTTAGCAAACGGCCCAAAGCAGTGTTTCTCCACTGAGACTTTCCTGGTCACACTGATATCTGAATTTTCTGAGACGCTCGCCATTCCCTTCAGCTATCCAGTACATGGCCATGTCACAGAGCTTGGAGGTGGTACATAACTTGGTCACAAAATCATGAGCCTATTCTGGAGAGTGGCCAGAATTCAGGAAGAAAACAGGAACTTAGGAAGATAGCAGGTGTTACCCATCCATAAGGCAAGCCGCATTCCTTTCATACATTGGGCAGAAAGAATTCTGGTAAGCTTTCTACTAGCCTGGACACATCCTTTGATGCATTCTCTTTTCTAATGTCTACAACCATGGACACAGTGGGATACACAGACATAAAAACACTCGCCTTGTCAAATCACTTGTTAGAAGTCGTCCACTCCAAACCAAACAAACTGCCTTTCCTACCTATTCTCAGAACATGAGACAAAATCACAAACACACACTCACACCCACAAATTCACCTCCTTTCCCAAAGTAGGTCTCTGACTATCGGGTGTGACCTCTGACTGGTGGGCCGTACTATGTTCCCATCAAATGGCCTGTTCTGTCTCAGATCTGGTTTCTTTGGCCAACTCTGTGAAGTTGTCAGGAGACAACGGTGAGCCACTTCCTGCTTACTCAGGAAAGGCCACTCTTCAGAGCTTTCCTGGCATTTGGCCATCCTCACATCAGTAGATACCAAGAAAGACTGACTCTGTCTTTGGTAAATCAAAAGAAGTGAGACCACTGGGACTGGGCCTGGGACTAGATTTGTGTGCCTGGATGCCTGGATCCCACGTTCAGAGAGTTCCATCACCAAGAATGTGAGGTGAGGTCACTTCCTTCAGGAACTGAATGAGGTCAATGCCTTGGCAAGCACGTTGTCCTAACATTTGCTTCCAAAGGTCCCATGAAATGGAGGCTGTCCCTAATTCCTTTGACACTTTCACAAGTTAGAATGGTATATCAAACATTGGTAACCGGGAACAGCTCTCCACAGAGGCCTCGTTTGGTCCTTCTTCTCTACATAAAGAAGAGAGAGGCTGATTCAGACACATCCCTTCATGCTGACCAGGTTGTTTGCAATGAAAGATGACTTTTGCTCTCTCAGTTCCTTCATAGGTGCCTACAACTTCTCTAGGGATCATTTGCGCATAGACCTTTGAGTTTCTCAGCAGTTGGAAGATCCCCTAAATTCCTGTATTTTAAGACCAACTCTGTCCTTGCTCTTCTCTAAAGTTAGATTGAGGGAACAGTGTATGGTTACGGTTAATAACAGGTTTGATTTGGAATAGAAATCATTCTGCTGGATGAATAATGGTATTGGGAACCTGCGATATTTTCAAGAATATATAGGTAAAATATATGAATCTGAAAACAAAAATCTAGGTAAGATTTGAAGCCCAGAAGGGCATTGGGCCCTTGATTGGGTATTAAGCATAGGACCTTGTAACTTGGATGATTGATTTTCAAAGAGAACTTCCAGTCAAAATGGATAGTCAGTAGTATTAGGAAGATAGTCGGTATGTTTATAAAGGAGAGTGAGTATAGGATTTGGACCAAAAGTTCTTTAGCTATAGGGTTTCGGGTATTGAGTGAATGTAAATGTCAGCACATGTGAAGAATTAATCACAATGATGAACTGGGGAAAATATGTAGGAATGCAGATATCAATAGAGACTTTAGGAAATCTGGCAAAGTATAGTTGGTAGTGAAATGTTAATAAAATAGATTCTTGTCACTTCCTGTTTTTCTGTATGCTTAATAAAACACTGTTGAAATCTTGAGAAGTGATTTCTAATCTTTTTCCCAGAATGTGCTGTCCCCAGCTGCCAAACTTCAGAATGTACTCCCTCACCCAGTTGCACGCAAACTGCTCACCCGCCCAGGCCCATCAATAAACTTTCCTCCCTGCCCTCTTCAAGGAAAGTATATAAGCTCTGCTTAAGCTGTTCTCAGGGTTCTCTGCTCTATTCAAATGAGCTCTGAGCCCCAGCATGCTGGACCCCCAATAAACCCTTTGTTTTTGCATGAGAGAGTCTCTTGGTGGTCTCTTCCCCCAATGCTCTTCCGATATTTATATATGGAGGTTCCACCGAAATCCAGCAGTGGTGAACGAGAGACCCCAATGGGCTACTCTCAGGGTAAGTAAGGCACCTCTTTCTGGTTTCAGGTTTCAGGTTAGGGCTTGGCAAAATGGCTGTCGATGAAGTGTGTGAGCTCTCTTTGATGGTGGCTGGCAGACGTGTCACAGAGCCACAAGCCAAGTCCCTGGGGGACGCCACAGAGGACTCGGGAATCGAGGAATAATAGTCTCCTCGACTCAGTGATACTTTGTTTCAGATTCGGTATTGCCAGCCCATCGGGTTTTGCCACCTGCTCAGTCTTGGTCTCAGTGTTGGACGTCCATTGCCTGTCTTTATTGTTTTCTCTTGTCTGTGTCCTGTGTCGTTGCTTTTACTGTTTGTGTATCTTTCATTATGGGACACATCACTTCAATGCCTCTGTCCCTGACCCTTGATCTATGGACCAAAGTCCGCTTAAGGGCTCAGAATGTTTCTTTTTCAGTAAAACGCTGGACCTGGCAGACTCTGTGTGCCACAGAATGGCCCACCTTTGGATTCTGATGGCCCCTAGAAGGATCTTTCTACTTCCCACTAATTTAAAAAGACAGAGATATAGTCTTACAGCCAGGGCCACATAGCCATACTGATAAACAGGAATATACCTTAACTTGGCAGGACCTCTGCAAATCTCCTCCTCCGTGGGTGAAGCCTTTCCTTGCTGTGTCCCCGTTCCTACTCCTTCCCCCATGATCTCTCAACCCCTCTGCTCCTCCTCCTCCTCCACCCTCTGTTCTCCCTGAGTCACAAGATTTGACTCTACTGGACTCTCGTTCCCCTCCTTATCTTCTACCCTTGTCCCACAACCCCCAACACCCTCTAAGTGATTCTCCAGCTGCTGACTCAGCCTCTCCGCAATTGGAGGAAGCTAAGCCAGCCCAGGGCCCTCCAGATAACTCCCCTGCGTCACACACAGCCCCTCCTCCCCTGGAGGAAGCTGGAGTTGCTAAAGGAACTCGCTGGTGGCAAATGATTGAAAACCCTGGAACTCCCGTGTTGCTTCCCTCCATCCCTAAGGACCAATGATTGACGATGGCCATAGGGAAAAAATGCAAGCCTACCAGTATTGGCCTTCTCCTCTTCAGACCTATATAAATGGAAAAATAACAATCCCCCTTTTACCGAGGACCCAACCTGGCTCTCAGGTCTGGTGAAGTCATTGATGTTTTCACACCAACCTACTTGAGATGACTGCCAACAACTCCTAGGGACTCTCTTCATGACAGAGGAACAAAAGAGAATCCTCCTGGATGCTAGAAAAAAGTATCCTCGGACCAAATGCGTGACCGACAAAACTTCCCAATATATTCAAAGCCGGCTTTCTCTTGAAACGACCCAACTGGGACCCCAACACCTTTGAAGGTAGGGAGCATCTGTCCACTTATCGCCGGGCTCTAATAGTGGGTATCTTAGTGGCCGCTAGGTGACCAACTAATTTGGCCAAGGTAAGAGAGATTATTTAAGGGCCTGATGAATCTCACTCTATGTTCCTAGAGATAATTATGTAGGTATATAAGAGACATACTCCTTTCGATCCTCAGGCAGAGGATCAAAAGGCATCTGTCACAATGGCCTTTATTGGGAAAGCTGCCCTGGATATTAAAAGAAAGTTACAATGCTTAGATGGATTACAAGATATGACTTTGAGGGATTTAGTCAGAGAACCCGAGAAGGTATACTTTAAGAAAGAAACTGAGGAAGAGAAGGGAGCTGAGTGAGGATAAAAGAAACAAAAGACAGACTAAGGCATTGACTAAGGTCCTGGTCACAACAACAAATAGGCCAGAAACTAAGAAACAGAGAGACAGGAAGGGATACCTGGGCACACACTAGAGGCCACCCCTGGCCTCAGATCAATGTGCCTACTCTAAAGAAAAAGGACACTGGGCCAAAGAGTGCCCTAGAAAGAGACAGCCATGCCAGGCAGATATTCTGACTCTGGAGTAATACTAAGAAAGTCCGGGCTCAGATCCTCTCCCTGACCTCAAGGTAACTTTTGAAGTGGAGGGGAACACAATAAACTTTGAAGTAGATGCAGGGGGAATATACTCAGCCCGTAAGGCCCATTGGGCCCTCTACCGAATAAAAGGTCTCTAATTCAAGAGTCTAACAGAAGTAAATATCGGGCTTTGACAACTACGAGGACCATGGACCAGGGAAAAGGAAAAATCCATCACTCCTTCCTAGTAATCCCTGGCCACATTGATAGGCAGAGTTCTGCTCACCAAGCTCTGGGCCAAAATAACTTTTAACCCTGAAGGCCCCCAAGTGGAATTTTTTAATCCTTCAGTAACTACTCCTATAATCATGGCTCTAACTATGTCAGTAGCAAATGTTCATCAACTCACTCACCTTTGTTCAAAGAAACTGCATTCATTCGTGAAGGATCAAGAACACAGTTTTCCACTAACCTACTCACAGCAAAAGGAAATAACTGAATGGGTAACAAAAGCCTGTCAGGTCCATTAATTGGTTAAAGCTTACACTTCCAAGCTTCCTGCAGGAAAGCACCTATGAGGAACCAGACGAGGACATTTCTGGGAAGTGGACTTTACTGAAATTAAGCCAGTAAGGTATGGACTTAAATAACTCCTAGTCTTTGAACATACATTTTCAGGATGTATTGAAGCCTTCCCCACACACACACAAAAAAAGAAATAAAAAAGAAGAAAAAAGAAACATTGCAAATGGTTGTAAAGAAGATCCTGGAAGATATTTATTCTCCCCTTGACGACCAGTAGTCTTAACCCTCATCAGCCCCTTAAGCTGCGATGGCTGATCACAAATCCTACTGGACACGAAGTATGGCCTATCTCGAATACAGCCAGCTTATGAACCTGGTGGCCATCTCTCCACCCAGTCATTTGTCAGCTGGCTATAGGTCTTTCCTATTGGGATATCCCTGATTAACAGGATCCCACTAAAATTCCATTAAATCCTTTCCGTACCATAGATAATGGAAACAAACATTATAGATGTAGGGACACGTGAGCCAGATGCAGGTTGGCTAGCCTAGATTACTATGTTTGCCCGGCAGACTATCAAAGCCACAAACAGTCACGGCTGTGGGAGGGGGAGAGCAGACTTCTATTGTAAGTCATGGGGATGTGAGCATACAGGGACTGTCAGATGGAAACCAAACTCCTCATCAAATTCTGTACACAGCATTGGCCATATTACGAATTAGATAACCAAAACCGATGGCCCCCAGAGGGGTCTCTAGATCCTCAAATTCTGTGTGACCTTTTTAACTTCTGCAAGTGCTCAAAAGGGTAAAAGGAGATTCCGCTATGTGGAGGCCTTCTCTCTCCTTTGCTCACATCCTGAACTATGCTTCTCCAATAGATGCTCACCCTCAGCCTTGTGCTCTAGACTCTCTGCTGTCACTCCCACCTCAGCAACTTGATTTCTCCCCTCCAATATCTAGATCAAAAACCCAAATCTCGAATGGTTCTCAGACCATTGCTCCCTTGCTGAGGTTGCAGGTACTGAGGTACCACTCCATTCACTCACTCCTCTCCTCTCCTGTCAGTGCCCGCACCGGGTCCCACCCAGTCCTCTTACCACCTAATGCAAAGCTCAAACCCGCTGAGAAGAATCCTCAGACCCTAATACAAGATGTAATGAAAATGGCCTTTAATGTTGCTTTGTCATCACTAAAAACAGGTTACTAAGAATTTAAAGTCCCTCACAGGCTTTTTGGAATCTCACTCCCGTCTCCCCCTCTGTTCTATCTGTTCTACTGCTCAAGTTTTTGTTGCTATTAAGATCCCAAAGCCCTCTCCCAATATTCTTTTACATCTCTCCTTCCTCATTCTCAGATCCACAGAGCTGCTCTTATCCCTGCCTTCCAAATTTTCCCCCTCTGTACCAGGCCCACAGAAAAGTCTTAACTGACCTTCTCCAGAAGTCTTCACCATGGCTGATTTAGGACTTTCAGCAAAAGAGTCCCTATAAAAGAGTTCACTGTAAATAAACTTCCTATTTTTGTGTTGCCCTGGTCTCCTTGGCAACTGGCTAAAAAATTCAGCACTCCTGATCTAGACACACCCTTACTAGTTTTTCACAAAATATTTGGAAAAAAGTCCTCTGGCCTTGAGCTGGGGCTTCCCAGAGATGGCTACATTTCTAAGATAAAGAAGTTACAAACTGTGCTGTATGGAAACAGCTGGAAGGGGGAAAAAAAGAAAGGGAAGACACCCCCACCCAGATGTCCTTGAAAAGTTAACTTGCCCAAACTGAGGAAATAACAGAAACAAAAACTGCTTTTTGTGAACTTCTGCAGACTGTGAACTTCTGAGCCCCTTCCCTTACGTGTTGGGTACAAAATTCTGAAACTACGTAACTTGGGTTTCAGGGGATTAATTGATTACAACAGAAGCAATGCCCTCTGAATCTGGTTGAAACCAAAAAAGACTGTTTCCGTGTCTTTGGTGCTATCTTAGGTGCCTTGCCTTGTCCATCCCTACAACAGTATAATTCTATATACTTAAACATTGTTTATGTTTTCATGAAATGGTCAACAGATGTGATTAATTGTGAAATGGTGCAGATGTTTCCCAGAGTGCTCTATCATGACGCAGGTTCATCTGAAGATCAAAGAGGGGGACATACAACCCGGTTCCACTGGGAACATATGTCCCTCACCTTAGCCATTCTATTACGAATAGGAGTTGCTGCAGGGTTGGGCACAAGAACCACTGCTCTGGTCCATGGGACACAACAAGTGACCCAATTAGAAGCAGCAATAGATCAAAACTTAAAGATTTTAGAAACCTCCATCACAGCTTTGCAGGAATCTTTAACCTCTCTCTCTGAAGTTGTTTTACAGAAGAGTCGAGGGTTGGACCTCCTTTTCATGACAGAGGGGGGCCTTTGTGCTTCTTTGAGGGAAGAATGTTGTTTTTATGTCGACAATACTGGAGTTGTAAAAAAATCTATGAGTAAATTAAAATTGTGCCTTGAAGAGCAACAACGAGAGAGAGAGGCACAAAAAGGGTAGTTTGAGTCTTTTTTTACACAGTCCCCCTGGCTAATTACGTTTTTATCAACCCTGGCCGGTCCAATAATAATCCTCATAGTATTACTAACTATAAAACCCTGTTTCCTCAACCATGTAATTTCTTTTCTCCAAGCTCAAATTGGACAAATTAAAATTATGGTAATACCCCACTAGCAGACATAGAATGTGACACCCCACAAAGATCACTTTTATGATTAAAAGTAGCCAGAAAAAGAAGTGGGGAATGAAAGGTTAATAAAATATGTACTTGTCACTTCCTGTTTTTCTGTACACTTAACGAAACACTGTTGAAATCTTGAGAACTCTTTGCTAATCTTGTTGCCAGAATGTGCTGTCCCCAATTGCCAAACTGCAGAATCTACTCCCTCACCCGGTTGAATAGAAACCTGAACTGTACTTGGATCATTGAATGTAGAAGAGAACATCCATTCAAAAATTTATAGTCAGTTGGATTAGAAAGATAGTCAGTAAGTTTAGGAAGAAAAGTGAGTATAGGATTTGGAACAAAAGTTCTTTAGCAATAGGGTTTTGGTTAGAGAGTCAATGTAAACGTCAACACAAGTGAAGAGTCAGTCACAATGATGCACAGGGCAAAATATGTAGGAAAGCAGATATCAATAGAGACATTAGGAAATCAGGAAAAGAATAAAGTGAGTGATGGGATTAGATATTTTCAACAGGGTTGAGGATGAATATATGAGCTTAGGATAAAACAAATATGAAGTCAACAATAGGATTGACATTTGATAGCATTAGCGTAGCCCAAGACAGTGTCCAAAATAAGCTCTGTTGCCCCTCATTTGCCTAAATTCCCAGTGGCCTGTACACCCTTCCTGTGTACCAGGAGTGATCAAATAGGCCTGCCCTTAATACTGCTCTGCTTCTCCAATTTGAGTCCTACTGAGTGTCGGGTACAGATTCTTTATGTGAATTGGAAAGATGAGAAAACTCAAGCACCTATTGGATAGCCTCTGAATACATTTGAAGAACTCATTTGACCCAAAAGATCCCTATTCTCACTTGATGGAATTCAGGAACCTTACAGAGGAAGGCAAAATACTTCATCAACAATGACTGCTCTTTTTGCCATTTTGGATTTTATGCACCCATGGGATCTTTCTTTAGATCCATCAGGTACTGAGAATCTAAGTCAAAGAATCACACTGGGCCAAGAGGCTGATTCACACACATCTCTTTCCAAATCAATTAAGGAAAGAGGCAAAGGTAAAGCATATTCATTTCCATTTGAAAAATTTTTCCTTCAGGATTCACAAAGGGTTGGCCTGAGACAAAGACCTTCCTGACTCTCAGGGCAACAGAACAATAGGTAAGCAAATGGCCCAAAGCAGGGATTCTCCACTGAGACTTTACTGGTCACACTGATATCTGAGTTTTCTGAGATGCTCGCCATTCCATTCAGCTATCCAGTACATGGCCATGTCACAGAGCTTGGAGGTAGTACATATCTTGGACACAAAACCATGAGCCTATTCTGGAGATTGGCCATAATTCAGGAAGAAAACAGCAACTTAGGAAGGTAGCAGGTATCGCCCATCAATAAGGCAAGCCACATTCAATTCATAAATTGTGCTGGATGAATGCTGGGAAGCTTTCTATGAGACAGGACACATCCATTGATGCATTCTCTTTTCTAATGTCTACAAGCACGGACACAGTGGGATACACAGACATAGAAACACTTGCATTGTCAAACGACTTACTAGAAACAGTTCACTCCAAACCAAACAAACCGCCTTTTCTAACTATTCTCAGAACATGAGACAAAACCACAAACCCACACCCGCAATGGCACCTCCTTCCCCCAAATAGGTCTGTGACTCTCCGGAGTGTGCTCTGACTGATGGGCCATACTATGATCCTCCGAAATGGCCTGACCTGTCTCAGATCTGGTCTTCTTGGCCAGCAATGTGAAGTTGTTAGAAGCCAGGAGTGAGCCACTATCTGCTTTCTCAGGAAGAGCCCCTCTTCCGCGCTTTCCTGACATTTGGCCATCCTCACATCAGTAGGTATCAAGAAAGACTGACTCTGTCCTTTGTAAATCCAAAAAAGTGAGACCACTGGGACTAGAACTGAGACTGGCTCTGGGTGCCTGGCTTTCTGTATCCCAAGTTCAGAGAGTTCCATCACCATGGAAGTGAGATGAGATCACGTCCTTCAGGAACTGAATGAGATCACTGCCTTGGCAACCACTTTGTCATAACAATTGCTTCCAACGGTCCCATGAGATGAGGGCTGCCCCTACTTCCTGTGACACTTTCACAAGTTAGAATGGTATATCACCCGTAGGCAAAAGGGAACAGCTCTCCACACAGGCCGGGTTTGGTCCATCTTCTCTACATTAAGAAGAGATTGGCTCATTCTGACTCAACCCTTAATCCTGACCAGGTTGTTTGCCATGGAAGATGATTTTTGCTCTCTCAGGTCTTACATAGCTGCCTACATCTTCTCCAGAGATCATTTCTGCATGGAGCTTTGAGGTTCTCAACAGATGGAAGATCCACTGCATTCCTGTATTGTAAGACCAACACTGTCCCTGCTCTTCTGTAAACATAGATGTGAATTGGAGTCATGAGAAAACCCACGAACCTATGGGATAGCCTCTGCAGAACTTTAAAGAATTCACTTGACCCAAATGATCCCTATTCTCACTTAATGGAGGTCAGGAACCTTACAGAGGAAGGCAAGAGACTCTATCCACCATGACAGTTCTTTTGTCCATTTTGGTTTTGGATGCACACATGGGATTTTTCTTTAGACCCATCATGTGCTGTGAATCTAAGCCACAGCCTCACATAGGGCCAAGAGGCTGATTCAGACACATCCATTTCCAAAGCAATTAACCGAAGAGGCACAGGTAATGACCATTCAATTCCATTTGAAAACTATTTTCTTCAGGCTTCACAAAGTGTGGCCTGAGGCAAAGACCTTCCTGACATTCAGGGCAACAGAATAGGTAAGCAAAAGGCCCAAAGCAGGGTTTCTCCACTGAGACTTTCTTGGGCATACTAATATCTGAGTTTTCTGAGATACTCACCATTCCCATCAGCTATCCAGTACATGGCCATGTCACAGAGATTGAGGTGGTACATATCTTGGACACAAAATCATGAGCGTATTCTGGAGAGTGTCCAGAATTCAGGAAGAAAACAGGAATTTAGAAAGATACCAGGAGTTGCCCATCCATACGGCAAGCTGCAGTCCATTCATAAATTGCTCAGGATGAATGCTTTGAAGCTTTCTCGTAGACAGGACACATCCATTGATGCATTCTCTTTTCTACTGTCTACAATCACGGACACAGTATGATATATAGACACAGAAACACTCACGTTGTCAAAGGACTTACTAGAAACAGTCCACTCCAAAACAAACAAACCAGCTTTCCTAACTATTCTCAGAACATGAGACAAAACCACAAACTCACACTCACACCCAAAAAGGCACCTCTTTCCCCCAAGTAGGTCTGTGTCTATCCGGAGTGTCCTCTGACTTGTGGGCCATACTATGTTCCCCAAAAGTGTCGTGTCCTGTCTCTGATCTGGTCTCTTTAGCAAACTCTGTGAAGTTGTCAGGAGCCCGTGGTGAGAAACTACCTGCTTTCTCTGGAAAGGCCAGTCTTCATAGTTTCCAGGCATTTGGCTGTCCTCACATCAGTAGGTACCAAGAAAGAGTGACTCTGTCTTGTTAAATCCAAACAAGGGAGCCCACTGGGACATGGAGTGGGTTTGACTCTGTGTGCCTGGTTTCCTGGATACCAAGATCACAGACTTTCATCACCAATAATGTAAGGTGAGGTCACTTCCTTCAAGAACTGAATGAAGTCACTGCCTTGGAAACCACTTTGTTTTAACAGTTTCTTCCAAGGTTCCCAAAAGATGGAGTCTGCCTCTACTTGCTGTGACTCATTCATAAGTTAGGATGGTATATCAACCATAGGCACCGGGGAACAGCTCTCCACACAGCCATGGTTTGGTCCATCTTCTCTACATTAGGAAGAGAGAGGCTAATTCAGACACATCCCTTCAACCTGACCAGGTTGTTTGCCATGGAAGATGACTTTTGCTCTCTCAGATCCTTCATACCTGCCTACACCGACTCAAGGGATTATTTCTGCAGGGACTTTTGAGGTTCTCAGCTGGTGGATGATACCCTACCTTCCTGGATTTTAAGACCAACTCTGTCCCTGCTCTTCTGTAAAGTGAGATTGAGGGAACAGTGTATGGTTAGTGTTAATAGCATGTTCGATTTGGGTTAGGAGTCATTCTGCTGGATGAATTATGGTATTGGGAACCTGTGATATTTATAAGAATATAAATGTGAAATATATGTATGAGATCAGAGATCTAGGAAAGATTTGAAGCCCAGAAAGGCATTGGGCCCTTGATTGGTATACTTAGATTGAATTATGTTCTGCACCGAGGTCTCAGATAAATCGATATACAATGGCATAGGACCCTATACCTCGGATGATTGAAAGTAGAAGAGAACATCCAGTCAAAAAGGGATAGTCTGTAGGATTAGGAAGATAGTCAGTAGGTTTAGGAAGAAGAGTGAGTCTCGGAGTTGGACCAAAAGTTCTTTAGCAATTGGTTTTCAGTTAGAGGGTGAATGTAAATATCAGCACATGTGAAGAGACAGTCACAATGATGAACTGGGAAAAATATGTAGGAAAGCAGATATCAATAGGGGCATTAGGAAATCAGGAAAAGTATAAAGTGAGTGATAGGATTAGATATTTTCAACAGGCTTGAGGTTAAATATATAATCTTAGGAAGAAACAAATATGTAGTAACCAATAGGATTGACATTTGAGAGCAGTAGGCTCCCTGGACATAGATGCTTTTAGTAATCCATGGTCACTTTCTATTTAGGCTTTGGTACAATCATATGTGTGACCTTTGCATTTTGTGTCCAGAATACTACTGTGGTAAAATATATATGTAGATCAGGTGACATAAGTATTTCTTCCACCATAAAGGGGAGTAATATTCTGGAAACTTATAAATTAGTACTGGGGATACAAATAGGTGTACCTTGTGTTGATGATTATTGAGATGATGCAGGAATAGACCATATTGTGAATAAAGTATGTAACTGGATCCAACATTAAATAATGGATTGAGTTTGCATCTGAAAATATATTGGAAATCTTATATTGATATATATACCATCATTCCAACGAGTTATATATGCAATGGTATTATTAGGGTTACGGTTTATCGTGAAGAGTGAGTTTTGCTTCAAAAATGATTATGGAATCGAAAATAATGTGTTTAGAAAGAAGTCTAGTGAAAAGACCAGTAAAGAAACATGGAGGAATACATGTGTTCTGAAGTAGTAAGTAATTGAAAGTGAACCAAATGCCAAAAAAATTTGTGAAGTTGTGGATGAAAAAATACATCCTATGATGTCCATAAACTGAAGAAATAGTAATGTACCAGTGTTGAGTAAAAATGAACTTCAAATTACACATCATGTCCCATAGCAATCTACTTGCATTGATGTTAAACTGGGTCAGTTACTGTAGAAATATTAGGATTTTTAAGCACCATCCACTGAACTTAGTTTTCAGTAGTAGGAAACCAAAATATATTTCAGGTGTATGAATATTACTGAGAATAATCTTGTGAAAATTTGAATTTAAATGAACATAAATGAATATGAATGAATTTAGGGAGTGTATAATAAGACACATATTTTTCATATTTTTTTAAAATCCGTAGAATATACACACACACACACGCCCACACACACACACACATTAATATTTAGCAATATATATGCCAATCGATATTCATCATGAAATATAATTCATTCACAAATCCAAAAATATTCATTTTACTGAACATGGATTTATGTATAGTGTTTTTCACTAGGAAGCTCACCCATAGGTGGAATTTTCAGTTCCATCATTATTTAGGGAGAGTCATCTCTTCTCACAATTTTTATATTCCAAAGTCAGTGATCTTACAAGAATGCACGTGTGATACCAGGTAGGATATTGTATATGCATAAAAAAATTACATGTGCTGAATAGGATACAGAGAAAGGGAGACGGGAATTTACATATGTGATAACTTTAAAAAAATCATGGAGAAATATTAACATGAAAAGTTTACTAAATTTAAAACACATACTCTTGATAAAGAGGAAGACAAATACAAATATACACCATGCTTCCTATAAAAGGACTGTACTTCTATTCAGTTAGGTTTTTTTTTCTCCATGATATTAGGATTAGTAGTCAGAGTCTAGTAGGGTATGGGTTAGTGTCAGGGATTCAGTATTTCAAATGGAAAATAGGAAAATGAATCTAATGTGTATGCAAACATGTGATACACAAAAATCTTCCCTCTCTTATCCAGAACAATACCTTGACATAACCATCGCTAAAAGTAAGACACAATTAGAGGAGAGGAGTTAGAAAACCTGTGAATACATATGTGGAATGAAAAATGCTCAGGAGTTCACAACACTGGAGGTGGTAAAACAGTTTACAAAAGTATGGGAGATGGTAAACACTACAGAAACATGGAGCTGTGCTGACCTAAAGACTTATTGAGAAACTTCCTCTGAGGTTAGGCACAAGAAATATATGTATGGCAATATTTAAATCAATGGTTCTGCAACTGATGTGATTCTGCAATCTGGGTCTGCATCTATGTGACCTGGAGGACATGGTTCTTTATTTTGTAATGAACATGAGGCAGCAGGTCTGAAAACTCCCTTTGTAGGTAAACTGTTGCTACTGGGAGCTAAGTGTCTTCCCGTGTGGTCTGTGAAGCCATTTGGTCATCCTCCACTTTTCAGGGTGTTTCTTACTGCTGCACTGGGAATTTGGTATTTGCTTCATGAAATACAATATGTTCAACTGGGACACAATGCTGGAGGGAGTTCTGTCATGTGTGGTTGGTCAGGGTCGGCAAGAGAATGTACGAACCAGGCTTCTATCCCACATAGCTTTCCCCTTGACTATAGCAACCTGATTCTGAACATTGCCCTGAAACCTCTACATATAACAAGATGCCTTTACATATAAAGGTCTGCTGCCTGCACCATGTCAGTCGCAAGATTTGGAAGCCAATGGAAGATCCAGGTGGTCCTACCAAAAATATTTATTTACACACCTATAGTCCACTGCTCTACGCCCACTACCCAGCAGGCTCCAACTTACTGGCATCTCTGTTCTACACCATTTTCACGAAACTCAGTCAATCAAGGCAGTGTTTGTTATACTCATGATCAGCAACAGGATATCTTAAGGTTATCCAGTGCCACCTGGTCATGGGGATTTCAAAAATTTCATGGTATTAATCTAGTCATTTTTCAAGGATGAAGTTGGAGGCACTGTGTGTTTCATTTAATTCAGGAACCATTAAATGGTGAGGAAGCTCATTTCAATGAAAGCTCTGGAGAACACTCACAGGCAAGCCTTCCCAAAGAGTGGCCAAAAGGACACATGAATCCAGGCCCATTGAGGTATACAATGTGAGGTCCATGTGTGTTTGGACTCTCAACTATGGCTACCAAGTCTTTAAGAATTAAATCATGTGATATCCTGGCTCAGAATCCCTGAGCTCTGTGGAAAGCCATCCTGGGCCTAGATCTCAGTTTCCAAAAGCGATTCTCATGCGTGGTCTCCTAAAATCCCAACACTATTCATGGCAGTACTTCTCTGAGGTCAGTTCCAGAACTCAGTCTCTAAGGAGAATCACACCAGAGTTCAAGCCCTGGTGGACCCAGTCATCTCTTCCAACTACCACACAAATTACCACAATTAAAACAAGAACCCTCCCATATGGCCCTCATCTTCTTTCATATAGACACTCATCATAATCTGGCTGGAGGTTTCCATGAGGGGTGCAGACCAAGACAGTGTCCCAAATAAGCTCCTTTGCCCCTCATTTGCCTAAAGTCAAGGTGGCCTGGACACCCATCCTGTGAACCAAAAGTGATCAAATAGGCCTGCCGTTAATAACTCTCCAATTTGAGGACTACTGTCTGTGGGGTTTAGATTCTTTATGTGAATTTTAGTCATGAGAAAACCCAAGCACAATGGGCTAGCCTCTGCAGGTTTTGTAGAACTCTTTTGACCCAAAGGATCCCATTCTCACTTGATGGAAGTCAGGAACCTTACAGAGGAAGTCGAGAGACTTCATCCCAATAATTGCTCTTTGGCGAATTTTCTTTTGGATGCACACATGGTAACTTTCTTTAGATCCATCAGGTGCTGAGAATCTAAGCCACAGCCACACACAGGGCCAAGGGCCTGATTCAGACACATCCTTTCCAAAGCAATTAAGGAAAGTGCCACAGGTATGCCCATTCATTTCCATTTGAAAACTGTTTTCTTCAGGCTTCACAAAGGGGTGGCCTGAGGCAAAGACCTTCCTGACATTCAGGGCAACAGAACAATAGGTAAGCAAAAGGCCGAAAGCAGGGTTTCTCCTCTGAGACTTTTCTGGTCACACTGATATCTGAGTTTTCTGAGATGCTCGCCATCCCCTACAGCTATCCAGTACATGGCCATGTCACAGAGCTTGGAGGTGGTACATATCTTGGACACAAAACCATGGGCCTATTCTTGAGATTGGCCGGAATTCAAGACGAAAATAGAAACTTACGAAGGTAGCAGGTGTTGCTCATCGATAAGGCAAGCTACAGTCCATTCATAAATGGGGCAATATGAATGCTGAGAAGATTTCTAATAGACACGACACATCCATTGATGGATTCTCTTTTCTAATGTCTACAACCACGGAAACAGTGGAATACACAGACATAGAAACACTCGCCCTGTGAAAAGACTTACTAGAAACAGTCCACTTCAAATGAAACAAACCGACTGTCCTACCTATTCTCAGAAAATGAGACAAAACCACAAACCCACAACCACACCCACAAAGGCACCTCCTTCCCCTAAGTAGGTCTGTGACTATCCAGAGTGTCCTCTGACTTGTGGGCCATAATATGTTCCCCCAAAATGGCCTTTCCTGTCTCAGATCTTGTCTCCTTGGCCAACTCTGTGAACTTCTTAGGAGCCAACGGTGAGCTACTACCTGCTTTCTCATGAAAAGCCCTGCATCCGAGCTTTCCTGGCATTTGGCCTTCCTCACATCTGTAGGTACCAAAAAATACTGACCCTGTCCTTGGTAAATCCAAACAAGTGAGACCACTGGGACTGGGACTGGGACTGGCTCTGTGTGCCTGGCTTCCTGGATCCCACGTTCAGAGAGTTCCATCACCAAGAAAGTGAGGTGAGGTCACTTCCTTCCTGAACTGAATGAGGGCACTGTCTTGGCAGCCACTTTGTCCTAACTGTTGCTTCCAAGGGTCCCAAGAGATTGAGGCTGCCCCTACTTCCTGTGACATTTTCACAAGTTAGAATGGTATATCAACCAAAGGCACCCAGGAATAGATCTCCACACAGGCCTGGTTTGGTCCATGATCTCTACATTAAAAAAAATCTGATTCAGACACAACCTTTTATCCTGACCGGGTTGTTTGCCATGGAAGATGACTTTTGGTCTCTCAGGTCCTTTATTGCTTCCTACATCTTCTCCAGGGATCATTTCTGCATGGACCTTTGAGGTTCTCAGCAGGTGGAAGTTTTTCTACATTTCTGTATTGTAATATCAACTCCTTCCCTGCTCTTCTGTAAAGTTAGATTGAGGGAACAGTGTCCGGTTATGGTTAAAAACATGCTCGATTTGGGTTAGAAATCATTTTCCTGGATGAATGATCGTATTGGGAACTTGCTATGTGTAGAAGAATATATAGGTGAAATATATGTATGAAAAAAGAAATTTAAGTCTGATTTGAAGCCCAGAAGGGCATTGGGCCCTTGATAGTGATACGTGGTGTTGAATTACGTTCTGCAGAGTTGTCTCAGATAAATCGATATACAATGGCATAGCACCTTGTACGTTGCATGAATTAATGTAGAAGGAACATCAAGTCAAAAAGGCATAGTCGGTAGTGAAAGGTTAATAAAATTAATAAAATAGGTACTTGTCACTTCCTGTTTTTCTGTATGCTTAACAAAACACTGTTGAAATCTTGAGAAATGTTTGCTAATCTTGTTCTAGAATGTACTGTTCCCAACAGCCGAACTGCAGAATGTACTCCCTCACTCGGTGTCATGCAAACCGCCCACTCGCCCTTACCCATCACTGAACTTCCCTCTCTTCCCTCTCCAAGGAAAGTACATAAGCTCTGCTTAAGCTGTTCTCAGAGGTCTCTGCTCTATTTAATTTAGCTCTGAGCTCCAGCATGCTGGACCACAAATAAACCCTTTGCTGTTGCATGAGACAGTCTCTTGGTAGTATCTTCCTCTGACACTCGCCTGACCTTTACATATTGAGGTTCCACTGAGTTCCAGCAGTGGCGGATGAGAGACCCCAACGGGCTCCTCTCAGAGCAAGTAAGGCGCCTCTTTCTGGTTTCAGGTTTCTTGTTAGGGCTTGGCAAAATTGCTGGCGATGAAGAGCCTGGGCTCTCTCCGACGGTGGCTGAGAGACATGTCACAGAGACAAAGGGCACCTCTCTGGAGGACCCCGCAGAGAACTCGGGAAATCAAGGAACAATAGTCTTCTCGACTCAGTGATATTTTCTTTTAGATTCGTTATTGCCATACCATTGGGTTTTGCCGGCTACTCATTCCTGGTCTCAGTGTTGGACGTTCATTGCCTGTCTTTATGGTCTTGTCTTATCTGTGTCGTGTGTCCTTGCTTTTACTGTTTGTGGAACTTTCATTATGGAACAGAGCACGTCAATGCCTCTGTCCCTGACCCTTGATCACTGGACCAAAGTCCGCTTAAGGGCTCAGAATCTTTCTTTTTTTAGTAAAACGCTGGACCTGGCATAATCTCTGTGCCTCAGAATGGCCAATCTTTGGAGTCGTATGGCCCCTAGACGGATCTTTCTACTTCCCACTAATTTAAAAAGTCAGAGGTATTGTCTTTCAGCCAGCGCCACATAGCCATCCAGATCAACAGCCATATATCTTAACTTGGCAGGACCTCTGCAAATCTCCTCCTCCATGGGTGAAGCCTTTCCTTGCCCCTACCTCTGCTCCTACTCCTTCCCCCATGATCTCTCAAACCCTCTCAACCTCCTCCTCCTCCACCCTCTGTTCTCCCTGAGTCACAGATTTGACTCTACTGGACTCTTCTCCCCCTCCTTATCCCCTGCCCTCGTCCCCTAACACACAACACACTCTAAGTGATTCCGCTGCTGCTGACTAAGCCTCTCTACCATTGGAGGAAGCTAAGCCGGTAATAGGATCTGACAATGGACCGATGTTCATGACCCAGGTAAGTCAGGAGTTAGCCAGGAACCTGGGGATTAATTGGAAGTTAAATTGTGCTTATAGACCACAGAGTTCAAGACAAGTAGAAAGAATGAATAGAACCATTAAAGAGACCTTAATGAAATTAAGCTTAGAGACCAGCATAAGATTGGACTATGCTCCTGCCTTATGCAATGTTTCATGCAAGAAAAAATCCCTTTGTTTCTTTGAGTAACCTTACCACATGTGAAATTCTTTATGGTGGCCCTCCTCCAGTAGGGGACCTAAGCCCAACTGTAAGACCTAAAGATCCTTTCCACACCCCCTTGCTTGACAGACTTAAAGATCTTGAAAGAACTCAGTAATACCTGTGAAAACAGCTGGCCACTGCCTACCCAACTGGGAACCAGGGGATTCCACATTCATATCAAGTAAGAGATTTCATCTATGTAAGATGATATCAGGTGTCATCCCTGGTACCCCCGCTGAAAAGGACCATACCAGGTGCTATTATAACACCTACAGTGGTAAACGTAAACAGAATCACTTCCTGGATCCATACCTCTCATCTCAAGCCTGCTGCCTATACAGAATCTTTCTGGAAACTGAAAAAGACTGGTAACAGTTTCAAATTGTGTATTGGCAATGTGAATAAGGTTATATACTCTCCCCTTGGCTACAAGTAGTCCTAACCCTCATCAGCCCATTAAGCAGTGATGGCTGATCACAAATCCTACTGGAAAAGAAGTATGGTCTATCTCGCATGCAGCCCCCTTAGGGACCTGGTGGCCATCTCTCCACCCAGACATTTGTTAGCTGGCTATAGGTATTTCCTATTGTGATATCCCTGATGAAGAGGATCCCACTAAAATACCATTAAATCCCTTCTGTACCATAGATAATGGAAACAAACATTATGGATGTAGGGACACGCGAGCCAGATGCAGATTGGCTAGTCTAGATTACTAAGTTTGCCTGGCAGACTATCAAAGCCACAAAGAGTAATGGCTGTGTGGGGGAAAAGCCGACTTTTTCTGTATGTCATGGAAATGTGTGCATACAGGGGCTGCCTGATGAAACCCCAATTCTTCATCAAATTCAGTACACAGCATTGGCCACATTACCAATTAGACAACCAAAAACTATGGCACCCAGATGGGTCTCTAGATCCTCAAATTTTGCGTGACCTTTTTAACTTCTGCAAGTGCTCAAAAGAGTGAAAGGAAATTCCCCTATGTGGAAGCCTTTTCCCTCCCTCACTCACATCCTGAACTATGCTTCTCCAATAGATCATTATCCTCAGCCTTCTGCTCCAGACCCTCTGATGTCACTCCCATCTCAGCAACTTGATTTCTCCCCTCCAATAACTAGATCAGAAACCCAAAGCTCCACCAGTTCTCAGACCATCGGCCCCTTGCTGAGGTAGCAGGTACATAGGTACCGCTACACCGACTCATTCCTCTCATCTCCTGTCAGTGCCCTCACCGGGTCCCACCAGGTCCTCTTACCAGCTAACCCAATGCTCAAACGAGCTGAGGAGAGCCCTGAGACCCTTATCCAAGATGTAATATAATTGGCCTTTAAAGTTGCTTTGTCATCACTGAAAACAGGTTACTAAAATTTAAAGTCCCTCACAGGATTTTGGGATCCTCACTCCCGTCTTTCACTCTGCTCTACCTGATCTACTGCTCAAGTTTGCTGCTAGGAAATTCCCAATACCCTTTCCCATTATTCTTTTACATCTCTCTTTTCCCTCATTCTCAGATCCTCGGAGGTGCTCTCAGCCCCACCTTCCCCGTCTTTCCCCCTCTGTACCAGGCCCACAGAAAAGTCTTAAATGACCTTCTTCAGAAGTCTTCACCATGGCTGAGTTTTGAACTTTCAGCAAAACAGTCCCAATAAAGACTTTAATGTAGATAAACTTTCTCTTTCGTATTGCCCTGTTCTACTTGGCCACTGGCTAAAAATCTCAGTACTTCTAAGCTAGACAACCCCTAACTAGTTTTTCACAAAATATGTGAACAAGTCCTCTGGCCTTCAGCTGGGGCTTCACAGAGATGGCTACATTTCTAAGATAAAGAAATTACCAACCGGGCTCCATGGTAACAGCTGGCAGGGGGAAAATAAGAAATGGAAGAAAAAGCTCTCCTCCTCCCAGGTGTCCTTGAAAAGTTAACTTGCCCAGAACAGAAGGAAAAACAGAAACAAATACTGCTTTTTTAAACTTCTGAAGACTGTGAACTTCTGAGCCCCATCCCTTATATGTTGGGTACAAAATTCTGAAACTACCTAAACTTGAGTTTCAGGGGATTAATTGATTACAATAGAAGCAATGCCCTCTGAATCTGGTTTCAACCAAATAGGACTGTTTCCCTCTCTTGAGTGCTATCTTATGTGCCTTGCTTTGTCAGTGCCTACAACAGCATAATTCTATATACTTAAACATCGTTTATGTTTTCATGAAATGATCAAGATATGTGATAAATTGTGTAATGGTGCAGATGTTTCCAGAGTGCTCTATCATGACGCAGGTTCATTTGAAGATCAAATAGGGGGGGGCATACAACCGGTTCCACTGGGAACATATATCCCTCACTTTAGCCATCCTATTAGGAATAGGAGTTGCTGCACGGGTGGGCAGAGGAACCAGTGGCATTGTCCATGGGACACAAAAGATGACCCAATTAGAAGCAGCAATAGAGCAAAAGTAAGATATTAGAAACCTCCTTCAGGGCTTTGCATGAAACTTTAACCTCTCTCTCTGAAGTTGTTTCACAGAACAGTTGAGGGTTGGACCTCCTCTTCATTAGAGAAGGGGGCCTTTGTGCTGCATTGAGGGAAGAATGTTGTTTTTATGCTGACTATACTGGAGTCGTAATAAAATCTATGAGTAAATTTAAAAGACACCTTGAAGAGCATCAACAAGTGAGAGAGGGCCCAAAAGGATGGCTTGAGTCTTGGTTCACACAGTCCCCCCGGTTAACTACGTTTTTATCAACCCTGGCCGGTCCAATAATAATCCTCATATTATTGCTAACTATAAAACCCTGTTTGCTCAACCGTGTAATGTCTTTTCTCCAGGCTCAAATTGGAGGAGTTAAACTTATGGTAATACCCCACTAGCAGACATTGAATGTGACACCCTCCAATGATCATTTTTATGATTAAAATTAGCCAGAAGAAGAAGTGGGGAATGAAATATTAATAAAATAGGTACTTGTCACATCTTGTTTTTCTGTATGCTTAACAGAACACTGTTGAAATCTTGAGAAATGTTTGCAAAACTTGTTCCCAGAATGTTCTATCCCCAGCTGCCAAATTGCAGAATGTACTCCCTCTCCCAGTTGCATGCAAAAAGCCCACTCGCCCTGACACATCAATACAATTCCCTCCCTTCTCTCTCCAGGGAAAGTATATAAGCTCTACTTCAGCTATTCTCAGGGCTATCTGCACTATTCAGGTGAGCTCTGAACCCCAGCATTCTGGACACCCAATAAACCCTTTGATGTTGCATGAGATAGCCGGTTGGTAGTCTCCTCCTCTGAAGCTCGCACCACGTTTACTTGGATGATTGAATGTAGAAGAGAACATCCAGTCAAAAAGGGATAGTCTGTAGCATTAGGAAGATAGTCAGTAAGTTTAGGAAGAAGGGTGAGTATAAGATTTGGAACAAAAGTTTCTTAGCAATAGGATTTCGATTAGAGAGTGAATGTAAATGTCAGCACAAGTGAAGAGTCAGTCACAATGATGAAGTGGGGAAAATATGTAGGAAAGCATATATCAATAGAGACATTACAAAATCAGGCAGAGTATAAAGTGTGTGATAGGATTAGACATTTTGAACAGGGTTGAGTTTAAATATATAATCTTAGGAAGAAACAAATATGTAGTCACAAATAGGATTGACATTTGAGAGCATTGGGCAAATTTCAGGTGGATGAATATTTTGAGAATAATCTTGTGAATAGTTGATTATAAATCCACATACATGAACATGAATGAATTTAGGGAGTGAATATAAGACACATATATTTCATATTTTGAAAAATCTGGAGAGTGTATATATATATATATACATATATATACATATACATAAAACACACACACAGACAAAAAAAGTAGCAATATATATGTCAATCAAAATTCATTATAAAATATATACCATCCACAGATCTAAAAATATTCATTTTACTGAACATGGATTTATGTATAATGCTGTTCAACTAGCAAGCTCACCCATAGGTTGAATATTCAGTTCCAACAGGGTTTAGTAGGAGTGATCTCTTCTAACAATTTGTATCTGCCAAGTCAGCCACCTCACAAGAATGTACGTGTGGTACCAGATAAAAATCTATATGTGCATATAAGAATACAGAGAAAGGGAGACAGGAATTCACATATTTGTTAACCTTAAAAATACTAGGACAACTATTTCAACAAACAATTGACTAGATTTATAACTCCAACTCTGTATCATGCAAAAGGCAAGTCCATCTATACACCATGCCTACTCTGAACTGCTTGTATTTCTATTCTTTATGGGTTATTTTTCTCCATCATATTAGGATTAGTAGTCAGAGTCTGGTAGGGTATGGGTTAGAGTCAGGTATTCAGTATTTTGAATTGAAAATAGGACACTGAATCCAATGTGTATGCAAATATATGCTACGGAAAAATCTTCCCACTCTCCTCCAGAACAATGCCTTGACATTACCTTCGCCCCAAGTAAGACACAATTAGAGGAGAAGAGTTAGAAAATCTGTGAATACATATCTAGAATGGAAAATGCTCCATATTTCACATCTTTGGAGGTGGTAGAGGAGTTTCCAAAAGTAAGAGACAGGGTAAACACTCCACAAACATGGAGCTCTGCTGGCCAAAAGACTTTTTGAGAATCTGCCGCTGAGGTTGGGCACTTGAAATATATGTTGTTGTCAGGAGCTTTAGCTTTATTTGTAGTGAAACCATCAAAGCTGGATCTGCATCTATGTGACCTGGAGGAAATGGTTACTTATTTTCAAATAAAAATGAGGCAGCAGTGATGAATTCTCTTTTTGTAGGTAAACTTTGGCCACTGAGGGCTAAGGGTCTTCCCGTGTGGACTGTGAAACCAATGGTCATCCTCCAATTTCGTGGTGTTTCTTGCTGCTGCACTGGGAGTTTGGTATTTGCTTCATGAAATACAACGAGTTCAAATGGGACACAGTGCTGAAGGGAGTTCTGTCAGGTGTGGTTGGCAGGGTCTCCAGGAGAATGCACCAACCAGGGTTCTATCTCAAGTAGCTTGCCCCCTTGACAATTACAACATGATACTGAACATTGCTCTGAAACCTCTCCATATAAAAATATGCCTTTACATATATGGGTGTGATGGTTGCACCATGTGAGTCACAGCCATTTGGAAGCCAATGGAAGATCCACATGGCCCCACCACAGATGTTTTATCACACATTTGCATAACACAGCTCTAGGCCCACTACTTACCAGGCCCCAACTTACTGGCATCTCTGTTCTACACCATTTTCATGAAACCCAGTCAATCAAGGCCCTGTCTGTTATACTCATGATCATCAACAGGACATCAAAGGTCCTCCAGTGCCAGCTGGTCATCGGAATTTCTAAAATTTCATGGTAATTATCTAGCATTTTTTCACAGATGCATTTGGAGGCATTGTTGGTTTCAATTCATTCAGGAACCATTAAATGGTGAGGAAGCTAATTTCAGGGAAATCTCTGGAGCACTCTCACAGGCAAGTCTACCCAAAGAGTGGCCAAAAAGTCACATGACGCCAGGCCCATTGAGGTCTACAAAGCGAGGTCCAAGTGTGTTTTGAATCTCAATTATGCCTGCCAAGTCTTTCAGAATAAAATCATGTAATATCCTGGCTGTGATTCCCAGTGTTCTGTGGAAAGCCACTCTGGGCCTTGATCCCAGGTTCCCAATGGCAACTCTCATTCCTGGCCTCCTAAAATCCCCACACAATTCATGTCAATACTTCTCTGAGGTCAGTTCCAGAACTCAGTCTCTAAGGGGAATCACAGCAGAATTCATGCCCAGGTGGACCCAGTCATCTCTTCCAACTGCCACACAAATGACCACAATTATAACCAAAACACTCCTACATGGCCCTCATCTTCTACCATAAAGATACTCATCATAACATCTGGATGGAGGTTTTCATGAGAGGCACATCCCAAGACAGTGTCCAAAATATGCTCCCTTGCCCCTCATTTGCTGAATGACAGGGTGGCTTGGACACCCTTCCTGTGAACAGGAGTGATCAAATAGGCCTGCCCTTAATACTGCTTCGCTTCTCCAATTTGAGGCTCTCTGACTGTGGGGTCTAGATTCTTTTTGTGAATTGGAGTCATGAGAAAAGCCAAGCCCCTCTGCAGAGATTTGAAGAACTCATTTCACCCAAAGAATCCCTATTCTGACATAATGGATTTCAGAAACCTAACAAAGGAAGGCAATATACTTCATGCACATTGATTGAACGTTTTTCCATTTTGGTTTAGATGCACATATGGGATCTTTCTTTACTTCCATCAGGTGCTGAGAATCTAAGTCACAGCCTAAAACAGGGCAGAGGGACTGAATCAGACACATCCTTTTCCAATGAAATTAAGCAAAGAGCCAGAGGTGATGCACATTCATTTCCATTTGAAAACTGTTTTCTTCAGGCTTAACAAAGGGGTTGCATGAGACAAAGACCTTCCTGATATTCAGGGCAACAGAACAATAGGTAAGCAAAAGGCCCAAAGCAGGGTATCTCCACTGAGACTTTCCTGGTCACACTGATATCTGAGTTTTCTGAGATGCTGGCCATTCCATTCAGGTATCCAGTACATGGCCATGTCAAAGACCTTGGATTTGGTACATATCTTGGACACATAACCATGAGCCTATTCTAGAGAGTGGCCAGAATTCAGGAAGAAAACAGGGACTTAGGAAGGTATTAGGTGTTGCCCGTGCATAAGGCAAGCCACACTCCATTCATAAATTGGGCAGGATGAATGCTGGGAAGCTTTATACTAGACATGACACATCCATTGCTGCATTCTCTTTTCTCATGTCTACTACCACAGGCACAGTGGGATACACAGACATGGAAACACTCACCTCTTCAAATGACTTACCGGAAACAGTTCACTCCAAAACAAACAAACCGCCATTCCTACCTATTTTCAGAACATGAGACAAACCACAAACCCACACCCACTCCCAAAAAGGCACCTCCTTCCCCATAGGTGTATGACTAACCAGAGTGTCCTCTGACTGGTGGCCATACTCTGTTCTTCCGAAATGGCCTGTCCTCTCTCAGATCTGTTTTCCTTGGCCAACTCTGTAAAGTTGTAAGGAAAAAGTGGAGAGCCACTACCTGCTTTCTCAGGAAAGCTCCCTATTCAGAGCTCTCCAGGCATTTGGTAATCCTCACTTCAGTAGGTACCAAGAATGACTGACTCTATCTTTGGTAAATCCAAACAAGTGAGCCCACTGGGACTGGGACTGGGACTGCCTCTGGGTGCCTGGCTCCTTGGATACAAAGTTCAGAGAGTTCCATCACCAAGGAAATGAGGTATGTCACATTCTGTGGAACTGAATGAGGTCACTGCTTTGGCAAAGGTATATCTTATGATGTGCAAAAACTGAAGAAATAATAATGTACCAGTGTCGAATACAAATGAATGACAAATTACATATCATGTCCCATAGGAGTCTACTTGCATTGATGTTAGACTGGGTCAGTTACTGTAGAATAATTAGGATTTGTATGCACCATTCACTGAAGTTAGTTTTCAGTACTAGGAAACAAATATGTATTTCAGGTGGATGAATATTTCTGATTATCATCTTGTGAAAAGTGGATTATAAATCCACATACATGAACATGAATGAATTTAGAGAGTGTATATTAGACACATATATTTCATATTTTGAAAAATTTGGAGAGTATATCTATATCTATATCTATATCTATATCTATATATACACACACACACACACAAACACACACACACAACACTCACAGACATTAAAAAGTACCAATATAAATGCCAATCGAAATTCATCAGTAAATATATATCATCCACAAATGCAAAAATATTTATTTTACTGAACATGAGTTAATGTATAATGTTGTTCTACTAGGACGCTCTCCTATCGGTTGAATTTTCATTTCCAACAGCATTTAGGAGGAGTGAACTCTTCTCACAATTTGTATCTGCCAAGACATTCACCTCACAAAAATGTACGTGTGATACCTGGTAGGATTCTATATATGCATATAAATATACATGTGTGAATAGGCTACAGAAAAGGGAAACAAGAATTCACATATTTGTTAAGTTTAAAAACACATGGAGAATATTTCAATTAAAATTTGACTAGATTTATAACTCCTCCCTTATATAATGCAAATGTCAAGTCCAACAATACAACATGTCTCCTCTGAAGTGCTTGTATTTCTATTGTGTTGGGTTAATTTTCTCCATTATATTAGGATGAATAGTCTGAGTCTACTAGGTATGGGTTAGTGTCAGGGATTCAGTATTTCGAATGGAAAATTGGAAAATGAATCCAATGTGTATGTAAATATATGCTGCACAAATATCCTCCTGCTCTCATCCAGAACAATGCCTTGTCATTACCTTCACCCCAAGTAAGACACAATTAGAGGAGAAGAGTTACAAAATCAGTGAATACATATCTGGAATGGAAAATGCTCAGGAGTTCACAACCTTGGAGGTGGTAGAGCAGTTTCCAAAACTAAGGGACAGGGTAAACACTCCACAAACATGGAGCTCTGCTGGCCTAAAAATTTTTTTGAGAAACTGCCACTGAGTTTTGCACTTGAAATATATGTTGTTTTCAGGAGATTTGGCTTCCTTTGTAGTGAGACCATCAAAGCTGGGTCTGAATCTATGTGACCTGGAGGACATGGTTTCTTATTTCCAATGAACTAGATGAAGCAGTGCTGAATCCTCTCTTTGTAGGTAAACTGAGGCCACTGGGGACTAAGTGTCTCCCCGTGTGGACTGTGAAGCCATTTGGTCCTCTTCCACTTTTTGTGGTGTTTTGCTGCTGCACTGTGTGTTTGGTATTTGTTTCACGAAATACTAGGAGCTAAACTGGGACACAGTGCTGGAGGGAGTTCTGTCACGTGTGGTGGTTCAGGGTCTGCAAGAGAATGCACCAACTAGGCTCCTATCTCTCACAGCTTGCCCCATTGCCCCCTTGTCCATATCAACCTGATTCTTAATTTTCCTCTGAAAACTCTCCATGTAACAAGATGCCTTTACATACAAGGGTCTGCTGGCTGCACCATGTCAGTTACAAGCCATTTGGAATCCAATGGTAGATCCACATGGCCCTACCACGGATGTTTTATCAAACACCTCCTCACCACTGCTCTAGACCCACTACTCAGCAGGCTCCAACTTACTGGCATCTCTGTTCTACACCATTTTCATGAAAATCAGTAAGTCAAGGCACTGTCTGGTATAATCATGATCAGCTACAGGACATGCAGTGTTTCTCCAGTGCCACCTGGTCATAGGAATTTCAAAAATTTAATGGTATTTATCTAGCCATTTTTCAAGCATGAAGTTGGAGGCACTGTGGATTTCAGTTCATTCAGAAAACATTAAATGGTGAGGAAGCTCATTTCAATGAAATCTCTGGAGAACTCTCACAGGCACGGCTTCCCAAAGAGTGAACAAACGTTCACATTAGGCCAGGCCCATTGAGGTCTACAATGTGAGGTCCATGTGTGTTTTGACTCTCAACTATGGCTGCCATTTCTTTAAGAATAAAATCTTGTGATATCCTTGCTGAGATTCCCAGGCCTCTGTGGAAATCCACCCGGGGCCTAGGTCTCAGTTTCCAAGAGCGACTTTCATGCGTGGCCTCTTAAAATCCCAACAAAATTCATGGCAATGCTTCTCTGAGTTCACTTCCAAAATCCAGTCTCTAAGGGGAATCACACCAGAGTTCAAGCCCACGTGTACCCAGTCATTTTTTCCAATGCCACACAAATGACCAAAATCAAAACCAAAACACTCCCACATGGCCCTCATCTTATTCCATATAGTCAATCATCTTAACCTCTGGCTGGAGGTTTCCATGAGGGGCGCAGCCCAAGACAGTGTCCAAAATCAGCTCCTTTGCCCCTCATTTGCCTAAAGTCAGGGTAGCCTGGACACCGTTTCTGTGAACCAGGAGTGAACAAATAAGCCTGCCTTTAATACTTCTTTGTTTCTCCAATTTCAGGCCTACTGATTTTAGGTATCAATTCTTTAGGTGATTTAGAGTCATGTGAAAACACAAGCACCTCTGCAGGGCTTTGAAGAACTCATTTGACCCAAAGAATCCCTATTGTCATTTGATGGAGTGCAGGAACCTAACAGAGGAAGGCAAGAGACTTCATCCACAATGAATGATATTTTTTGCCATTTTGGTTTTGGAAGCTCACATGGGATCATTCTTAAAATCTATCAGGTGCTGAGAATCTAAGTCACAGCCACACACAGGTCCAAAGGCTGATAAAGACACATCTCTTTCCAAAGCAATTAAGCAAAGAGCCACAGGTGAGGCCCATTCATTTCCATTTGAAAACTGTTTTCTTCAGGCTTCACAAAGGGGTGGCATGAGGCAAAGACCTTCCTGACATTCAGTGCAACACAACAATAAGTAAGCAAAAGGCCCAAAGCAGGGTTTCTGCACTGAGATTTTTCTGGTCACACTGATATCTGAGTTTTCTGAGATGCTCGCCATTCTCTTCAGCTATCCAGTACATGGCCATGTCACAGAGCTTGGCAGTGGTACATATTTTGGACACAAATCCATGAGCCTATTCTGGAGAGTGGCCAGAATTCAGGAAGAAAACAACAACTTAGAAAGATAGCAGGTGTTGCACATCGATAAGACAAGCTGCAGTCCATTCATATATTGGGCAGGATGAATTATGGGAAGATTTATACTAGACAGGACACATCCATTAATGCATTCTCTTTTGTAATGTCTACAACAACAGACACAGTGGGATACACAGAAACAGAAACACTCGCCGTGTCAAATGACTTACTAGAAACTGTCCACTCCAAACCAAACAAACCGCCTATCCTATCTATTCTCAGAACATGAGACAAAACAACAAACCCACACCCACTCCCACAAAGGCACCTCCT